>NC_057745.1:4912702-4936570 GCF_004010195.1 Chiloscyllium plagiosum | reverse complement strand
TTGGAAATGCGATAGGTGGAGGGAGGTCAAGGTGAGGGTGATAGGCCGGAGTGGGGTGGGGGCGGAGAGGTCAGGAAGAAGATTGCAGGTTAGGAAGGCGGTGCTGAGTTTGAGGGATTTGACTGAGACAAGGTGGGGGGAGAGGAAATGAGGAAACTGGAGAACTCAGATTTCTCCTTCCACCTATCGCATTTCCAACGCCCCTCCCCCAAGTCCCTCCTTCCTACCTTTTATCTTAGCCTGCTGGACACACTTTCCTCATTCCTGAAGAAGGGCTTATGCCCGAAACGTCGATTCTCCTGTTCCTTGGATGCTGCCTGACCTGCTGCGCTTTTCCAGCAACACATTTTCAGTTCTGATCTCCAGCATCTGCAGTCCTCACTTTCTCCATTTGGATATGAAGACCAGTATCTTAAATTCCCGGTTTACTGATCTCTTCAAGATATGTGAGATGGGTGTAAAGTGTCTTCAAGGAGATTTTGATAGGAGCTAAGGAAGGGTGTACTTGCCATAGGGGTGTACAAAGAAGATTCATCAGACTGATTGCTGGGCTGGCAGGGTATGAGCAATTGCAGCAGTCCTGCCTGTATTTTCTAGAGTTTGGAAAAATAAAAAGTGATCTTATTGAAATGTACAAAATTCTTAAAGACCTTGACAGGCTAGATCAAACTAGATATTTTCCCTGCCTAGTGAGTCTTGAACCAGGTAACACAGTCTCAGTATAACGGGGTAATCATTTAGGACTGAGATGAGGAATTTATTTGCTCAGTGGTAAATCTTTTGGTATTTTTACCCCACAGGACTGAGAGTTTAATCATTTGAGGTTCACGATAGATTGATAGAATTCTAGATATTGAAGACATTAAAGGGATATAGGACCGTATGGGAAAATAGTGTTCAGGTAGGAAATCAGCGGTGATCTAATTGATTGGCAGAGCAGGCTCTGGGGTCTGAATGACCTTCTCCTCCTGTTATTTCCTATGTTCTTTCATGTAGCAATTTCCTTTCAATAAATAATAATTATACGTGGATCTGAATGAGGCAGGTTAATGGATTGAATTAAGATTTCTTTTAGAACTTGGTACACTCAATATGATGCATTTACTAACTTTAGTTTCTCGCATCTTCAACAACTGGTATTTTTCCCTGTTATTACACACACCTGTCTATAATTGTATGAGGTGCTTTTTTTTTTGCACAGTTGTAGAAATAATTTGCACAACTATTATGCTTTGTTCAAACCAAGAGAGAACACTAGGTGATATTAAGTGAGTTAGTGACTTATGGGTTTTGATCTGTATGGCTGAAAAGGGTTTTTGCCTAATATTTTGAGTATTTCTGTAGCCATAGTGATTTATTTTAAAGCAGTGTTATAGACTGGATATAATAGGGTTTTGTTTGTATTGGAGCAGTTTAAGTGAACAAAGTAAATAATGTGTTAGGCTTTGAATAGGAGATTCCAGAAATCCTTTGTGTTTATCTTGGAAAGTAGGTTTTTGTTTTCAGTTTGGGACAGTTTGCAGAAGTTTAGGCTGATGCTGGATATACAAAACAGTTACTCCTGTCTTGAGATGTTGAAGACAATCAAGAAAGAGGTGAGATAATGACGAAAAGCATCTAAACCTCTTAACGTAGCCAGTGCCAATGAAACTGTTCTCTATCAAGATCCCTAGTAGGTGTCGTCAGGAGAGCATGAAATGAGCATTAGATTGAAATGGAATTACAAGATTTAATTATCAACTATTTGCTCCATATCTTGTTTTATTTCCGTAGATGGTCCACTGTCTTAAGTGGCATGATTTTTATGCAATTAATTTCCACAAAACTCTAGTAGTTTTGAGCTCATTATCTCAGATCAATAAAGTAGCTGAGTCTGTGGCATTGGAGTGCCTATGCGAAGTATTGATGGATTGCAAGGAACCATTTTTCATCTCTTATTCCATCAAGATCCTGACCTGATGTGTATTGTCATTCCGTTTCCCCTCAGTCAGAGCAAGGCGCTCAGACACAGAAGAGTTTTACTCCTTCATCTTTATTCCAGGCCCTGGAGGGAGAGCGAACGATCGCCCCATGTGCACAGAGACATGAGTTCACGGTCTTCTCTGGAATAGCAGTTTCTCAATGAACTATATAGTCATTTTACAGGGAGGCGCATCCAGATATGGCAACATACATATTAATTGGTTGATCGTTATAATCAACGAATATCAATAGCAGAAACCAAGCACTTTACTGTTATACAATGATTGTTCTTAACCTTGTTAACTGGATTCATACAATGGATATGTTTCCCCTTGTTAACTGACCCTGCATGCTGAATGCTTCCAAAATTGTCAAATGGCTCTACATAATGACTGCTTTTCTATCCTGTTAACCCATTATCCTTGACTCCAGCTCCCCATTGTTAACTGTAAGTTCTGATCTGATCTGAGTCATGCTCAGCTGATCCTCATCTTTCACAAAATTCAGAACTTAACTCGTTCCCTGCCTGCATATTCTCAGTACTGTGCTGAGAAGTGTCGTTCAGGATGAAATAACCACCTTTTAATGTACAGGAAAAGAAACATGGATGGGAAATCACTTTACAGTAGCAGAGAATTACGATCTAATAAGAGAAGAAGATGACTCTTTTTGGAGAGGGGAGTCTTGAACAAAGATACAAGTAAAAATGGCAATCAGTAGTACTTGTACTGTACTGATATAGTCTGCTATACTGTATTAGCTTAACATTATACAATGACGCATTTCTTCTGAGGCCTTTTCTCGTCTAATTGATGATTTGTAATCACAGTTAAAAACGGAATCTTTTGATTAAGAGCTTCCATCTCATGGAGGATGTTTCAGTCCAATTTGCATCCAAAATCCTACATTGAAATCTCAGCTCACATGTTGACATTTGCAACAAATTCTGCCACAGCAAGTGAGATCCATGACATTCTAAAATAATCAACAGCATTCTAAACAAAACAACCTAATAATTTTGCTATTTTAAAACTCAATTAATTCTATGTCCAATTTTTAAAAAAATTCCAAAATCAAAATTCTCATCTTCGGCAAACCACAAACTGTTCTTTCTTTGACTATACACTAGCTGTGTACTGCACTTCGTTGAAATTTACCAATTTGTGTTTGAGGTATAATGTTTACATCTGTGATGAAGTTGAAAAAAATCAGGATATGTTCCATGAGCTTAAACTTACCTTTTGTGAATTGCATTTTTCATACAAAATGCGAGTTGCAGTGTTAAGAACATTTTAGCTTTGTGCTGCTGAAATTGAATTTATAGTAACTGCAAATACCTCCGGCACCTATTTTATAGTTTTTACAACAGAGGTATTTTGTAATATGGGCAAAAGATTAACCACTTAAATGAGTTATTTGAAATCAACTAATTAAAAGTTATTCTAGCTTTGTGGTGGTAATCATATAACACTTTTTAACCTCTGTTTCAAATCCTCTCCTTGAATACAAATGACACTTTCCTTTCTATTTAACTCTGTCTCTTCCGCTTGCTGCTTATTAGTGGTGCATTAACATTTGCAGCACCTTTTGTAAGTGTTGAAATGTTTCAAAATACAACAGGTGAAATATTACTAATTTGCTTGGGAGATTTTTTATAAATTATAAAGATGATGTGAGATTGATTTTGAGGTAAGAAAATTAATTCAAATATTTAATTTTCAGGCCTTGAAGTTTATATTTTGGTTGAGCTATGAAGCGCATTTGGACTGAATGTCAGGTTTTCTTGAGATGCAATAACCTTCAGAGGACCTGAGATACAAACACACTGCAATAGAAATATAATGAGTGGCTTGGTGTTGTGGACTTTGCAAGAAATTCCCACGGTACAACAATAAACTACATGGTTGATCTGTGTAACCTTTGTAGAACTGCTGAGCAGTGCCTGCACAGTATTTCATTAACTCTCAGATTTTGATCATTCTGATTGCTTAATTGAAAAAGGTAGTTGCTTAACTTCACTTTATTTTTAGGCATAGATGGTGAGCAGCATGTTTTTGTGATCCAATATGTAACTAAATCCCTGGATGTACTTGTGGGATTATTTTATGAAAGTCCAGCAGCTGTTACTTTTTTTGCTATAATATGAATCAGGCAAAGAAGTAGTAGTACAATGAAATTACATCGAATGTAGGAAGTTAAGGGATGAGTTTATAGAGGTTTGTAAAATCATGAGGGGCATAAATAAGGTGAATAGCAAATGTCTTTTCCTTAGTGTAGGGAAGTTCAAACATAGAGGGCATATTTTTAAGGTGAGAGGAGAAAGATTTAGAAGGGATCTGAGGGGCAACTTTTTCACAGAGCGTGGTTCATATGTGGAATAATCTGCCAGAGAAAGTGGCACATGCAGGTACAGTTACAATACTTAAAAGACATTTGATAAGGTACATGAATAGGAAAGCTTTAGAGGAAAATGGGCAAAATGCAAGCAAGTGGGACTAGTTTGATTTGGGTAGCTTGGTTAGCATGGATGAGTTGGACTAAAGGGTCGGTTTTCTGTGGTGCATGCTGTATGGCTGACACTCAGCTGCATATGATTAGAGAAATATCCTTAGAATTGCTTTTTTAAAAAAGTTATAGATGTCAAATCGTCTGTGGTGTATATAATTCCTTTAATTTGTTCAGACTGGTTGCAAAGCTATTAACATTGTTGACTATAATTTAACTTTCATGATATTGTGTACGTGGTTAATTTTGATGGTGATTGGGATTGTGCATGGCCCTACTTAGTGATTCTAGGAGTGATCGCGGTGTTGTCCCTGCTGTGTTGATGTTTAGTGCGATTCACTTTTGGCACTGGTGCTTTGATAGTTACCTCATGTCAGTGAGATACTGCATGCTCAAGTAATGTGCTCATACTGAAGTCTGCTTTATTAGGTGAACATTTTTTTATTTACATTTTGTATCTGCCACAGTTCATGCATGTTGAACAATACTTGGAGGAAGGACTGAGCGTGGCAAGGCTGCACAATGTGTTTTGAGTAGGGGATTCATGTCCATCAGCAACAGTGTTTCAACAACAGCATTATTGATTGATTGAGCTGGTCAAGTGGCATTGCTGCTAGACTAGGTCTGCAGCAGGTGTTGAGGGAGTCTACCCAATAATGTGGAAAATTGCCCAAGTATGTACTATAGGCAAAAAGCGAGACAAATCCAGCCCGGCTAATTACCGCTCCATCAGTCTAACCTCGATCATGAGTAAAATGCTATAGAGTAGCACCTGCTTAGAAAAAGCCTGAAATCCAGTTTGGGTTCTGCCAGTGCCACTCTGTTCCTGACCTCATTGTAGCCTTGGTTTAAACATGGACAAAATAATTGAATTCCAGAGGTGAGGTGAGTCTGACAGACCTTGACTTCAAGGCCACATTCAATTGTGTGCATGTCAGGGGCCCTAGTAAAACTCAAATCAATGAGTATCGGGGGCAAACTCTCTGCTGTTTAGAATCATATCTTGTACGTAGGAAGATGACTGTGGTTGTTGGAGGACAGCCATCTCTGCTCCACGACATTTCTGCAGGAGTTTCTCAGGGTTGTGTCCGAGGCTCAGCCATCTTCAGCTGCTTCATCAATAACTTCCTTCCATTATAAGGTCAGAAATAAGGATGTCCGCTGATTGATTGCACAGCATTACCATTCATGGCTCTTCAGATACTGAAGCAGTCCACCTTCAAATACAAGAATTTCTGGACAATATCCACTTTTGGGCTGACAAGGGGCAACTAACATTTGCACCACACAACTGCCAGGCAGTGACCATCTCCAATAAGAGTGAATCTAACCACCACCACCACATCGAATCCCTCACTATCAGCATCCTTAATGTTACCATTGAGTTGAAATTCAACTGGATTTGCCACATAAACACACCATACTGCAGCCATTAACTAAACTCCTGACTCCCCTGTCCACAGTCTACTAGGTAGAAGTCAAAAGTATAATGGAATGCTCCCCACTTCCCTGGGTGAGTACATCTTCAACAACACTCCAGGAGCTTGATGCCATCTAGGATAAAACAACCCGTTTGGCACCACATCCTTTCATCACCAATGTTAAGTAGCAGCATTGTGTACTATTTGCAAGATGCACTGAAGAAATTAACCAAAGATCCTTAGATGGCATCTTTCAAATCCATGACCACTTCCATCCAGAAGACAAGGGCAACAGATACATGGGAGTACCACTACCTGCAAGTTCCCCTCCAACCCACAAATAAATAATATACAAATTTCTGTTTTTGTTGCTGATCTTAATGAAGACAGCAGTAGAGGGGTTGGGGACAGTTTGGTTGGTCCACGAGGTGGCACCAAGAATATGACAATTGGTCTCCAATAATGTGTACATTTAAACAGGCTTTGAGGTTTGACATTGTCCATAATCAAGCCTCCTTAAAATCAATCTACAAGAGAGACCCGGGTTCAATTCCCACTTCGGGCGACTGTCCGTGTGGAGTTTGCACATTCTCCCTGTGTCTGCTTGGGTTTCTTCCGGGTGTTCCGGTTTCCTCCCATGGGCCAAAGATGTGCAGGTTAGGTGAATTGGTCATACTAAATTGCCCATAGTGTTGGGCACATTAGTCAGGGGTAAGTGTAGGGGAATAGGTCTGGGGTGGGTTGCTGTTCTGAGGGTTAGTGTGCACATGTTGGGCTGAAGGGCCTGTTTCATTCTGTAGGAAATCTAATCTAATCTAATCTAAGAATCACTAACTTGTGCTCAAGAGCCAGAACCTTGATATTTCCCCACTTCTTCTTTAACCCAAAATCATCGAGACTAGCAAATCTAGTTGCTATATATCTTGACATTGGTTCACTCCACACGAAGTGAGACTGAACCTGATACTTTGTTTTATATGACTCGGTTACACATCATTTGGTGCAGCTACTCTTTTTAAACAGCCCAGGATGTTGTGTGGGAACTTAGATTTGTTGACTTATTGTTCAGTACCCTGGAGTGTACCAATGCTTCCTGACACCCAAGTTACATTTTTCCTATTGGAACCTATTCAACAACAATTTCAACTTTTTCACTTTAAGGAACAGATAACACCAATTTCCAACTGTATGCCAGGCAATGTTATACTTGACCAAATTTTTATAGACTCTGCATGTAGGAGCCAGTTTATAAATATTTCTACTGCTGCTCATTAGATTCATTTAGAAATTTAATCTGCATGGAAATGGAAAACCGCTGATCATTTTTACGCTTGTGTATATAACGGAAAATTGACACTTGACTGTTAGCACAACGGGCATAAACAATGGGGATAATTTAAATGTTTTTGTTTAGATCAGAAATGTTTCACAATGGAAAGGAAGGAGACTATGTTTGCTGTTTGGCAATTTTCTTAGAGCAGGGTATGCATTTATTTCAAATCTTGAATATAGAAGGCTTATACTAGCCTTTAAGAAAAGGGCAATAGTTTAACTGTAGATCAATTGCCTGATTTAATGTTGAGTAATAGGAGTTTTTAAAAAAAACATTCTGAACTTGGGTCTTTGATTTAATTGGATTTAGCAAGGATGGTGATGCCTTGCTTCTATTCCTAACTTTAGGCTACAAAGGTTGCATAGAAAGTGCTGATCCGAATTGCAATTCAGTAACTCCTACAAGAAAAATTACTGTTCATGGTCTGTGATGCCTTCCTCTGATAAGACAGCATTGGTTACAGCTTATCATGATTGTACCAATCTGTGGTGGTGAGGGGTAGACATTGAAAGCTAACCACTCACCAGTATTCCCCAAAGCATCATTTTATTTATTCATATTAAGACCAGAATATCAGAATTGTGGGTCTCAGCATGCTTGTCAGTTATTGCCTGTTGTGAATGCAACTGTGCAAAATTAAACTTTATGCTAGGGAATGCAAAAATTTCATATTTTAAATTTTGCTCATTGCCCACCCAGCATAATGAACCATTTAATTCCGATCCATGCTTTTGAAAGTATTGACGATACCTGTTACGGCTTTTACTGATGATTGGGAAGAGACTTTTTGGAGAAGGGGATTGGTTAGCTCATTGCTGGATGGCTGTTTTGTCATGCAGAGTAGTGCCAATAGCATGGATTCAAAGGGCTCTCCTTCTCAACCTCTCCCACACTTGAAGCAAGGTTAAATCACCACTAATCATATCTCCC
The DNA here is from genome assembly GCF_004010195.1 of Chiloscyllium plagiosum. NCBI lineage: Eukaryota > Metazoa > Chordata > Chondrichthyes > Orectolobiformes > Hemiscylliidae > Chiloscyllium > Chiloscyllium plagiosum. The sequence goes on along the minus strand of NC_057745.1, from coordinate 4,928,419 downwards.
TAATGAGAGAGCAGCCCTTTAACCTGAAAGTACTGTAGTGACTTTACCTTTTAATTGATTGGAGTTATATTTGCATTGGGAAATCTTTAATGTTCTCAGATGCCTTTATCATCTATACTGCAAAGGCATGATTAGCTCAGGTGCACCAGTCCTTTGTACTATCATAGAATCCCTATAGTATGGAAACGGGCCATTTTCCCGACCTTCTGAAGAGTAACCCACCAGACCCATTCCCCAACCCTGTTACCCTACACTTACAACTGACTAATGCATCTAATCTACACACCCCTGAATGCTATGAGCAATGTAGCATGGCCAATTCATCTGACTTGCACATCTTTGGCTTGTAGGAGGAAACTGGAGCACCCGGAGGAAACCCACATAGACACAGGGAGAATGTGCAAACTGCACACAGATGGTTACCCAAGGTGGGAATCGAACACGGGACCCTGGCACTGTGAGGCAGCAGTGCTAACCACTGAGCCGTCCTGTTGCCCTAATGCTGGGGTATTGTCAATGTCAATCTTCTTTTCTTCCCTGTAAAGTCAATTGTTCTTGAATATCATTTGGCACTAACAGAATTGACTTGATATCTGCATCCCAGGAATATCTGCAAAGGTTTATATATAATGGTCATCTTTATATTTTTGACTCATGACACTTGCAGGCATTATAGCCTTTTATTTTGCATATGCTGAGCTCCACCATGTTTGAGGTTAAGGATATCGTCCTCATAATGACCTCATTGTCCAGCATTGTACTTGTCCAGATATGGTAGGGTGTAATGATGGAAATGAGCACCAAGAGCTCCATGAATATTCCCATTCCATATTTTACGTGGTTCCTGAATTTGTTGTGGTCCAGTTCAAATATTTGCTTCGAGTCTCTGCCTTTTTTTGTAAGTCATTCGTTTATTTTTGTCCTTTTACTGTTTGTTCATGCCATCTCACATTTGCTTTGCCTAACTTTTTATCTGCTCATTGCCACCCACAAGCTTTGATTAGGTTTGGCTTTTGCATTGGTTTTCTGTTGCATATCAGAAAGTTCCCTGATCAATAGGCATTTGCTATTATATAAATGCAAATATTTAGGATTTGTGGAAGCAGTGAGGATAGGCAATAGTCTGTGAAGCATGTGGTAACCTTCTCTATCTCTTCAAGCTGCAGGGAGAAGCTTAATACTTAAATTTGAGCTAGCTTCGTTTTTCTCGATCCATATCAGATTTAATCTGTGTAGTGTACATTTGCTGTAAAATCATGTTTCACTCCATGTTGTCATGGAAATGGCAACTGTAAAACAGAGCAGGCACTCCAGATTTTTTTTATGGTAGCTTAAAATAGATCTCTGAATAACTAGTGGCAGCACGGTAGGTTGGGAAATTGCTGCTCTCCAGCTTCTCATGAATATCAGAACTGTATTACATTTTTTTACAATACTATCCTTGCCATTAGTAAATTGGCAATTGATATTCAATATTTGTCAGTTAACTTTTTTATGTCTTTGCCTGTTTTCAGTCAGTAAAAATGATTCAGAAACAAACTTTACAAATGTTTGTATTTATTATTTTACATATACAAAATGTTCAGTCCGGAACTTATTTGCCGAAGAAACTGGCTTTGTTCTGAATTTCAAACTTTGTGCTGTTAATAGTGTAGAAAAGCAAGGTTGTTTTGCTAGTTGAGATAATATCTGTTTTTGTGCAATACAGCCCAAGAGAATCCACAGTTTGATGCCTGTTGTTTGCAGATAACTGTTCTGAAACTTCGAGGGACTGAGATTTATGTTGGCATTTGGGTTCAGTGAAGAAAAGTGGCATGGATTCAATAAGAAGTGAAGGTTAGAACAGGATTTAACTTGCCAATTCTCGGGCTAAAGGCTGGCAAGGTCAAGTAATGGGCTAGACTAAGGGAATAAGTATTTTGAGACATTTCAGCCCAACTTGTCCTTTAAAAATTCAGCAATGCATCATTTTGATAACTGTCCACTGATTTCAGTTGGAGGTTGCTTACCTGTGGATGGCAAGTGAGGACAGCATTGGATTTATCTATGTGATGGATGTTGAATTGCATGCAAAATCCCCCAATTGGGTTTGCTTATGAAGACTGACCTCTTGGGAAGTTACTGGAGGTTGGTTGGTGTTTTTGTTTCTAACTTACCCAGCATGATTTTGTGTCTTCAAGAAGTGAAGAGATCCTTGTGAAAGGAGAAAAATCTGTCCATTAAATTGAATCAGAAGTTTATCTGCAAATATGTTTTTCTTGTAATTTTGCATAAACCTGGCAGTAGGTTTAAGTCAACTCCCAATCAGGGATACAAATATTGAAAGATCTGAAATTTGTTGATAGTTTGAATCTCATTGATAAATGCTAGCAAGTCTTCGGCAGTGCTAAAGCCATTTTTGATTACAGCATTATACTAGATAATATATGACAGAGGGTTCTTTTGAGGTGGAGCTGCATGGAAGCCACTTTCTTTGAGACCACCAGTCCTTACAAAGACCTTTCTGAGATCAATTTTGAGGCTAGCTGCTCGCTAGCAGATTCTGGAGCCCATGTAAGGAAGGGAAAATTAACTGATGGTTTTGAAGAGTTTTTTTTTCAAAACCAAAATGAGACAGATTTGTGCATGGTCAGCTTATCTCAAAACTTGGATATAATTTTCTGAAAAATGCTTTCCCAATAGAGTCAGGGGAAAATGTAGAATTTTAGGATGTGATAAAGCTGCATGGAGTTTGTGTCAATCATTAATGCACAGCCCATCGTTTCATATGTAAATCCTTAATATTCTTAATTATTCTATTATTTTTGCCAATACTTGTTACAAAAATTTAAATTCTTTTTATTTTTGTTTTTTTTCCAATGGGCTTGCAAACAAAATTCAACCCCAAGTTATGATTTTTATTTAACGTCATCTAGATACAGTCCTGGAAAATAAATTGGTTTGTCTTTTTTTTCTTTTTACCAGCTTCAATAAATCCGTTGCCATTAGTCTGAAGCACTGGGCACAGACAAACAAATGTAATCTGCCCCCTTCAAAGAAAATTGTAAGGAACATGGGGATTCTCGTAGACTGAATAACTCCGCTAATGTAAGCCACATTCTTGAAAAGATTAAGCATTTTGTCTCTATAGTTTTCCCTTTTCAGACAGTTTAAAAAACACTTCTCCACTTATTTTCTTTTCTCTCTACCCTTATTTCATTGCTGATACCCCGTTCCCCAGAAATCTTTGAGGTGAAGTTTTGTTGCTGTTATCAGTGTTATAAATCATTTTGGTAATTTGTAGTTCAGATCAAGTACAAGTTGACTGTAGCCTTCTTTCACAATGTCTTGTTTTTATCAAGAGTTCCTAAGTTAGATACAGAAGCGTTTATTCTTCAGCAATTGAGCGAAACTGCAGCATAGCCAAAAGAATGGGCTTAACAGTAGTTAAAAGCTATGTGGTTAGTTAGAGATTCTATGGTTGGGGAAGATTGAATCGTTCAAGTCGTTTCAAGGAGATAGCCAGGCTTGAAATAGTTACATGCAATTACAAATATGACTTTTAATGTTCAGAAACAAGACTTGCCAAACCAAATTCTTGTGTTTTTGTGGAGTTTAGTGTGTTTTGGTCCTCCCATCTTTCCTTTCTGTTGGAGCGTTCAACTTTAAAACTCAAGTTTGGTGTTTCCTGTTCTGTTCTTGGCCAAAGGTTCCTTGCAGTTTTGTGTGATGCCTTGAAATAAGAGAGTAACATCTTTCATACCATCTTTCCAGTTTCTCTTGAGCATTATTTGAAACTTAAAATCATTACATTTATAGTTCAGAAAGCACTACAGAACTTTTATAAGTTTTGTTTTGTTAGCTGAACTTCAAACTAAGTTCTGCAAACTATTTGTTCTGCATTCTCCCAGCATTGCTAGTAATGAGAATTAGACAATTGGTACAAGTCTGAGATCTCACCTGTCATCCCATGGAAACTAAATACATTGATTCAAGTGAAGTGGGATGAACTTGATTAATATCTTTTCTAAAATATTTTCTCACCTCCTTGGAGGTTTCAGTAGTAAATTATTTCTAGTGGGTCTGTCAAAAAAAAACACATTATGTAAAAGTAAATTGTACAGTGTTACCAGGATTATTGTTGTGTTCTTTTTGCTGACTTCACAAAATGGCAAAGTACTCTGCTGAACAAGTAATAGTATAGGTATAATCTGGTCTTTCATCTGTAAAGTCTTCCACAGCAAATGTCAATTTGAACACAAATATTACTACTTTGCTAACTCAGTTGGTAAAGACAGTCTGTGAATATTCTATAAAGAGCAAAAGATCTTCGATTAGATTGCTGCTTTGTGCTATTAACAAATTTTCATTGAGAAAGCTTTGAAGGTACATATGTTGCAGTGCTTGGAAGGGAAAACTGCTCAGTGGCTTGTAGAAATTTATGGATGCAGATGTGATGAGGATCAGATTTGGCAAAGATGAGCCTGTCCTCCCAGACAGGGGCATGTGCATGCACATGCAGAGAGAGAAAGAGAGAGAGACTATTTTTTTCTCTCTCTTTTTTTTCTCTCTCTTTTTTTCTCTCTCAACAGTTTGCTAATGATTATTATCTTGATTTGCTGATTAATGTCTTGAATTGGGTATTAAGGCATAGCTGGCATCTGTGCTTCAGTGATCAGGTAATTGGTGTCTTTATAGAAAGGATTAAAAGGTACAACTGTTCTAAATAACACTGATAATTTGAAATATTTTGTTTTAAAGGAATTTGGACTATGTTAAATTTTAAATTACATGATAGCAGATAGGTTGGTGCTTGCAAAAGGAAAATCACAGATGCAGTGTTTATTTCAGGGTAATTATTAGAATGCTGGTACGGTCAAATGCTTCTTTTGTATTTGTCTTTTTTACATATGAAAAAAGAGAAACTAACATGGTCATTCTAACAGATGAGAGACTTAACAACCAATTAAAGTATTTTTCAATGTATAATTTCAGTTACATCACACTAAACGTTTGCTATAAATTCTGTCTTACAATTGTGTACTCCACAACCACCTGATGAAGGAGCAGCGCTCCGAAAGCTAGTGCTTCTAATTAAACCTGTTGGACGATAACCTGGTGTTGTATGATTTTTGTCTTTTTTGCATTAATTGTTATGTGGTTTAGATCGCAGAAGGAATGTCAGAGTTCAAAATTCAGTGTGATGATGGACATATTTGCCATGGAAAGTTCACAACTGGGCTGTGAAAAATTAAAGATGGTGGCAAAAAAAATGAAGAATTCCCCCCCCCCCCGCCATACATTATATCTGAATGGTTGCATGTGGGAAAACAATGCACTGGTTTGATTAGAGGAACAGCAATGTGAGAGTGTAAGTCACTATGTATATAAAGATATTTGTATGAATAAAGTAGATGATTGTAATTAAAAAATGAGTGAGAGAGAATCTGAGTGCCACATTCAGTCACAGATTCTGTCTCTCCCATGTTTGCTGTTCCAGCTCCTATAATCACAGTTTTCTTGCCTTCTGCTCTTGCTGATCCTCGGAGACAGAATCTTTGACTGCAGGAACAGCAAATGTGAAGGGAGAGAAACTATCATTGGAGGTTGAGGAACAATTATCCTGGATGATGACTCCCAACGCATTTGAAATCTGTTGGGACCAGGAGGCTGAGGATGAGGGTGGGGGAGAAGAAGCAGATAAAGGTAGAGTGATTAGTGGCATTAATGTGTTGAAGGCCATTAGCCAGCAGAGAGGTTGATGGCCTTTTCTGGCTTTTGCTTTTTCTAATGTTCATTTCCAAAAAGCAGTGTTTTTTTCTCCAAGTTAAAATCAGAGGCCCACCTTTCTATAGAGTGTTGCATTTGTTTGCTGCAGGTACATAATTCTATTCGGAGACATGACAGACTGAAAACTACCTTCTACCTGGTATTGAAGGCTCTGAAAGCAACTGTGGAGTTACATTTAAAGGCATAAAGCTATCCAAAATGAAGTTTAAAACTCATGTAATCTAAAGTAGACGTCTAAGCACTTATCTGATCCTTCATTACCAGTTGAACTTTGAAAAGGGGAATAAATGTCTTCCAAATGTCATGCATTTTTAAGAATGGGAATTGAACATATGACAGTATTTCTGAAACTTTATAACAAAGTTACACTGAGGGAAATTTGTTTAGATGAAATTAAAATAAATACAAAATACTGCATGAATGTGCAGAGAACTAAGTGTAACTAGAATATATTAACTCCCATCTGCTGACCTGAGATTAGTTAATTTATCCACATATTAATTTTTGAACTTAATGTTAAATTATAGAATACTCAGTTGGATTGCTTTAGTGCTGTAATTTATCAAAACATGCTAATTGCCTCTGCATAATTTTTTGAATCAGTTAAGTTGATGTTGAGATTTTGGAAGAAATATCAAGTAGTAATCAACTAATTTGAAGGCTAATTGAGGCTTCAGGTAGCTGTTGAAACTGCTGTGTAAAGTTTCTGTTGAGTAGGTGCATTACTCCAGCAGCGTTGATGGCAAGGTTATAAGGTTATACTTTGTTACGTTAACATGAACAACCTTAGCTTTTTAATGTCTAACATTTTCGTTCCGTGGCCATATTAGCCTTGTCAAATACTTGCTTCACCACCACAGAAGTATGTCCACACTTATGGTGTGGAAACAGGCCATTCGGCCCAACAAGTCCACACCAACCCGCCGAAGTGCAACCCACCCATACCCCTACATTTACCCCTTCACCGAACACTATGGGCAATTTAGCATGGCCAATTCACCTGGCCTGCACATCTTTGGACTGTGGGAGGAAACCCGGACACCCGGAGGAAACCCATGCAGACATGGGGAGAATGTGCAAACTCCACACAGTCGGTCACCTGAGGTGGGAATTGAACCCGGGTCTCTGGCGCTGTGAGGCAGCAGTGCTAACCAGTGAGACAGCAGTGCTAACCACTGTGCCACCGTGCCGCCCATAGGTTGATTCAAAGTGAGGCCTTGAACAAAGAAACACACCTCCTTTTATGCTGATCGGTTGGTCATGCCTGCAGATGCTCTGGCAAGTCCCTCACAGTCACATGCCACTCAAGATAACCCTCACTCCCTCACAGTCGCATGTTACTCCCTGTACAATGGTAGGATGAGATCATCCTCTGAGATAATGCCCTAGTCCTGGGGAATTGTTATGCAGATGATTTCCTGACTTATTTATTCCCTAAGATAATGCAGGTGCGACATACCTCTGGCCAGAAAGCATTTCTGGATGGAAGAGATTGAATTACTATTTAACTTGACAATAGCAGGGCAGTAATAGCAAATGGCGGTCGAGTGTAAATTATAATGGATAGTCATCCGCATTCTTCATGATTGTCATCCCTGTCCAAAGACAGTGCAGTTTAACCCTTTAATATTGCATTAATGACCAGAGAGATATTCCCATTTGATCTTTTAATATTACAAAAGAACTGAAAATGTTCTTTAGTTTTGGAGTAGGAGATCTTGCAGCGCATTCCCAAATATTTTGTTTCAAAAAATGCTGGTGAGATTGTAACAGCACTTCTAAGTGATAGCAATGCTTTTGTTTTATAACATTTATGGACTTTTCTAACACATTCCATAATGTGCATCAGAAAATGGTTTGTATTCCTTGGCTGATTTAACTTGGGTGTGGAAGAATATGCAGTCCCAGAATTGATCTGGAAACAATTTTTGGAAATGTAATTTGATTGGCTGTGCAATATTTTACTCATTTTGTTAGAAATTGGAAACTGGTATATGAACTGAAGCTTGTTACATATTTGGAATGGTAAACTCCTAACCTGTTTATATTTTAAACTCTAAAGGGGTACCTCTGCAATTGCTGAAAAGGGAATGCTGCAAATCCACTAAGTTGGAGTATGTGCAAATGTTGTAACATTAATATTAACAGACCATTGACATTTATGGATGAGAAATCAGTGTTAAATCAATGGCAGAATTTTTTCATAAAAATCAAAGTTGTTTTGCGTGGCTTTTTTTTAAATTGATATACTTGCTATTTTCTTTCTAAACCTTAAATCATGATGAGTTGGCTGAATAGAAGAAGTTACATCTGATTAGAAGGAATAAATGTAATAATGAAGTATTTGAGATTGAGTGGGAGTTGATGAAATTCACCTAGCCATCTGTGTTTGTGAGTTGAGTCATGCAATTTAGCAAAAATTAGAATATAACCCTAATATCTGTGTTAAATTGCAAGCCTCTAGTTTTGAAAATATAAATGTATCTTTGGTTAGTGATTTCTTTAACGTTCCATTTTTGTGTGTGTGGAATCAAATTAAATTCTAGGCAAAATATCAAATGACAATTATTTAAGACCTGTATAACCAAGAGTTAATCTGGACCACATTATGCAGGAACTATTTGTGTCATGGAAAATGGCTGTGCTCCATATAATCTTCCTCTTAAGCTTGCAGTTTGTTGCTGCTGTGCGGAGTGACGGAGGATACTGTTGATATAAACTTAGAATTTTTAAAGTAGCTTTTATTTTATTTTGTTCCTGTTTTAGAAATGTATTGCTGTAGCTTTGCAGCTTTCCGTGGTTTATGACCAAACTGAAACTAGGAGTACTGCTTTGGAGATGTTGCTCATCTTAAAAAAAAGTGAAGAAAAGCTGTGGATCAAATTTCCCATGGGAGGGGTGCTCGCTCACTACTGGGTAATCACCACTGTGATTGCAAATGATGTGAGAGATTCTCTGGGCATAAGTCTGCCTAGTACCCATCAGCGTATCAGGCTGGTCTCAAATTCATTTACTGTGGTGACTAATTCTATTCACCCGCGACCTGTTTGTGGTTTATTTTTTAAAAGATGCCTGATTGTTCTTGGGCTAAAAGATGCTGTGCTTATTTTCAAATATTAAATTCCCTGTTTTCTGTTTGGCTGTGCATTTTATGTTGGAATTTTTTTTAATGCTGCGGTTTGCTCCATCACCAAAAAATGTACACAGTTCTGCCGTTTCACTGCAAAAGTCATTCCGTGAGGCTTGGAGCCAGCATTTTTATTTTAATTTTGGGCAGAAATCCAAATTCTTTTGAATAGTGCGGGTTGAAAAGGCTTTTGGTTAATCAGAATAGTGCAGTAATCTCACTGCAGCCTCTGCAATTTGATAACTGCAAATGTTATTAAAGTACATCTCTATGACCCTTACTGTTGTCAAAACCTCTGTGAAATTCACAGCAACGCACAAATTCAAAGCTGATTTATGCAGTTTAAATTAACCCAAGAAATCTTTATCTCTTGGCTCGTTAGCTGTAAACTACAAATTAGAGATTCCACTTCAGCCTTTTTCATTGCCAGATTTGTTGATTTGCATAAATTTTACTTTGATTCCTGGAATAGTTGGGACCTCAGTGACAGACCATACTTGAAAATAAACGATGCACCAATCATCGAAATACAACAATTTGTATCAAGGGAATATATGTCCCAATGTGTTAAAAGTCCAAAGATGTGCAGGTTAGGTGAACTGGCCATGCTAAATTTCCCATCGTGCTCAGGGATGTATAGGTTGGGTGCATTAGTCAGGGGAAATATAGGGTAGGGGAATAGGTCTCGGTGGCTTACTCTTCAGAGGGTTGGTGGACTTGTTGGGCTCAATCGCCTGTTTCTATACTGTAGGGATTCTATGAATTAAATGTAGATGATTAGTGAGAATTTAACAATTAGGATTATCTAAAAGGTCAACATTAAGGTGTTCCTATGCAGACAATGACATTGAGCCAAATATAGATTTTTGTGCTTGACTTGTTGGGAACATCACAATTCTGATCACCTGTCTAACGAGGTTAGTTTGCTGTGGCTTATGTTGGTATGTGGGGATACTGGAAACTGTTGTTTCCAGAAACTTCAAACCACATTCTTCTTCAGTTTGAGTATCTAATTTGTTTGTACACCTTTTGGTTAATGTAACTTACACTCAAATGTAAAATTATTGCCACATGTTTCCTTATCTGATTGTTTTTCTTTAAGATTTCTGTTGCGCCTAATTTTGATGGTGGAATGTAAGGTTGACTGGTTGACAAATTGATAAATAATCAAATGTTTAACTAATCTAGTGTGGAATGATCTCTTATCCCCTTTGCTGTATTTGGATGGTGGGGGGAGAGAGAGAAATGGCTCTTTACTTGAGCGTATGTGGAATTTGGTACAAAAGTTAATGAATTAATGACACAAATACTGTTAATAAGTACATTCATATAGCCATTGCAGAGACATGCATATAGGAGATCAAAGCTGGTAATTAAATATTTAGGCAAATGTGACTGTTGAAGGGACAGGCAGAAAGGGAAGGGTAGCATTGTTGGTATGGGATGGAATACGTATGACAGGAAGAAATGATCTTAATTGGAAGATGTAGAATCTGAACAGGTGATAGTTTAAAAAAAATGAAGATGACTCTGGTAAGACTAGTCTATAGGCCTCCTAGTAGCTGCACAGTAGGACAGAAATTAAGTCAGGAGGTAATGAAGTAACAAGGTTAATACATTAATCGTGGATTTTAATCTTTGTATAGATTGGGAGAATCAAATTGGCAGAGGAAGAATTCATAGTCTATTTGTGATGGTTTCCTGGAACAATGTGTTGTGAATCCAACCAGTGTTCAGGCTATTTTAGAGCATAGAACAATACAGCACAGTACAGGCCCTTTGGCCATCTGTTGCGCCAACCTGTGAAACTGATCTGAAGCCCATCAAACCTTCACTATTAGATTATCATTCATATAGTTATCCAATGACCATTTAAATGCCCTTCAAGTTGGCGAGTCTACGACTGTTGCAGGCAGGGCATTCCACGCCCTTACTACTCTTTGAGTAAAGCACTTACCTCTGACAAAAGTCCTATATCTATCACCTCTCAATTTATAGCTATGTCCCTACGTGCTAGCCATCACCATCTGAGGAAAAAGACTCTCACTGTCCACCCTATCTAACCCTCTGATCATCTTGTATGCCTCTATTAAGTCACCTCTTAAGTAACCTTCTCTCTAACGAAAACAGCCTCTTATCAGCCTTTCCTGATAAGACCTTCCTTCTATACCAGACAACGTCCTGGTAAATCTCCTCTGCACACTTTCCAATTCTTCCACGTCCTTTCTATAAGGTAGCGACCAGAACTGTATGCAATACTCTTAAGTGCTGCTGCACCAGAGTTGTGTACAGCTGCAACATGACCTCATGGCACCAAAATTCAATCACTCTACTAATAAAAGCTAACACATTGTATGCTGCCTTAACAACCCTATCAACCTGGGTAGCAACTTTCAGGGATCTATGCACGTGGACACCAAGATCTCTCTCCTTATCCACACTACCAAGAATCTTACTATTAGTCCAGTACTCTGTATTCCTGTTATTCCTTCTAAAGTGAATCACCTCACACTTTTCTGCATTAAACTCTATTTGCTACCTCTCAGCCCAGCTCTGCAGCTTATCTATGTCCCTCTGGAGTCTGCAACATCCTTCTGCACTGTCCACAACTCCATTGACTTTAGTGTCATCTGCAAAAATACTAACCCATCCTTCGATGCCCTCATCCAGGTCATTTATAAAAATGAAAAACTGCAGTGGCCTCAAAACTGATCTTTGTGGTACACCACTAGTAACTGAACTCCAGGATGAATATTTCCCACCCTCTGATCCAAACTGCTAAATCTTCCTCAGTCCCAAGCCTCCGTATTTTTTGCAATAGCCTACTGTGGGGAACTTCATCAAAAGCTTTACTGAAATCCATATACATGACATCAACCACTTTGCCCTCATCCATCTGGTTGGTCACCTTCTCAAAGAACTCAATTAGGTTTGTATGGCATGACCTACCCTTCACAAAACCATGTTGACTATCCCTAATCAACTTATTTCTCTCTAGATGATTATAAATCCTCTCTCTTATAATCCTTTCCAACACTTTACCCACAACCGAAGTAAGGCTCACAGGTCTATAATTATCAGGGTTGTCTCTACTCTTCTTCTTGAACAAGGGGGCAACATTTGCTATCTTCCAGTCTTCTGGCATTCTTCCTGTAGACAATGATATAAAGATCAAAACCAAAGGTTGTTCAATCTCCTCCCTAGCTTTGCAGAAAATCTTAGGATAAATCCCATCTGGCCCAGGGGACTTATCTATTTTTAAACTTTCCAGAATTGCTAACACCACCTCCTTATGAGCTTCAGCCCCATCTAGTCTCATAGCCTGTATTTCAGTATTGTTAAAATTGTCTTTTTCCTGCGTGCGTACTGACAAAAAATATTCATTTAGTGCCTCTCCTATCTCTTTTGACTCCAAGCACAACTTCCCACTACTGTCCTTGACAGGCTCTAATCTTACTCTAGTCATTCTTTTATTCCTGACATAGCTGTAGAAAGATTTAGGATTCTCCTTGATCCTACCTGCCAAAGTCTTCTCATGTCCCTCCTGGCTTTTCTTAGCTCTCTCTTTAGGTCTTTCCTGGCTTCCAAAGTTTCCTTGCTCGACCTCTTCCTCCCTGCCTGACAGGTACCTACTTATCAAGGACACGCAGTAGCTGTTCCTTGAACAAGCTCCACAGTTCAATTGTGCCCATCCCCTGTAGTTTCCTTTCCTATCCTAGACATCCTTAATCTTGCCTAATCACATCAGAATTGCCTTTTACCCCAGCTATAACTCTTGCCCTACTTTTCCATCGCTAAAGTAAATGAAACCGAATTGTGGTCACTATCGCCAAAATGCTCACCTACTTCCACACTTAACACCTGGCCAGGTTTATTAACCAGTACCAAATCCAATGTGGCCTCACCTCCTGTTGGCCTGTCTGCATACTGTGTCAGGAAATACTCCTGCACACATTGGACAAAAACTGACCCATCTCAGGTACTCGAACTATAGAGTTTCCAGTCAATATTAGGAAAGTTAAAGACCCCATGAAAACTACCCTGTTATTTTTCCTCTGATCCAGAATCATCTTTGCAATCCTTTCCTCTACATCTCCGGAACCTTTCAAAGGCCTATAGAAAACTCCCAACAAGGTGACCTCTCCTTTCCTGATTCTAACCTCAGTCCATACTACATCAGTGGACGAGTCCTCATCAAACATCCTTTCTGCCACTGTCCTTGACTAACAAGGTCACACCTCCCCCTCTTTTACCACCTTCCCTATTCTTACTGAAACATCTTAACCCTGGAACCTGCAACAACCATTCCTGTCCCTGCTCTATCCATGTCTCCGAAACGGCCACAACATGGAAGTCCCAGATACCAACACAAGTTTACCCACCTTATTCTGGATGTTCCTGGCATTGAATTAGACACACTTCAAACCACCTTCCTGCCTGCCAGTACATCCTGCGACCTTGAAACCTTATTCATGACCTTATTCTCAACCTCCAGCACACTGGACCATAATTCCGGTTCCCATCCCCCTGCTGAATTAGTTTAAATCCTCCCGAAGAGCATTAGCAAACACCTCCTTCCCCGTCCACCCCCCCAGGATATTGATACCCCTCTGGTTCAGGTGAAGGCCATCCTGTTTGTAGACGTCCAAAATCCCAGATTGACAATAGACAATAGGTGCAGGAGTAGGCCATTCTGCCCTTTGAGTCTGCACCACCATTCAATATGATTACGGCTGGTCGTCCTTAATCAGTATCCTGTTCCTGCCTTATCTCCATAACCCTTGATTCCACTATCCTTGAGAACTCTATCCAACTCTTTCTTAAATGAATCCAGAGACTGGGCCTCCACTGCCCTCTGGGGCCAATTATTCAGGTATCTGAATCCCTCCCTCCGGCACCAACCCTGCAGCCACATGTTCCACTGCTCGCTCTCTCTCGCGCTCTCTCTCTCGCGCTCTCTCTCTCGCGCTCTCTCTCTCGCGCTCTCTCTCTCTCTCTCTCGCGCTCTCTCTCTCTCTCTCGCGCTCTCTCTCTCTCTCTCGCGCTCTCTCACACTCACACACACACACACACACACACACACAATCTAAAACTGTATGTAGAGGTACCTCAATTGTCCGAAGAACACGGGTGGACAGTTTTTTGTTCGGTTAATCGAATTCCAGATAGCATAGTTTAGCTGAGCATTGGGATCTTGCCAGTAATCCAATATTCATATAATTGAGGTTCCTCTGTACTTGTTATTGAGGGGAACAACCATAGTGGATCCCTGTACTGTCTGCCTGTTCCCTTTCCGTCCCCTGATTGTAACCCATCTTTTTTCCTGTACCTGAAGTGTGCCAATCTCCCTGTAACTTCTCTCAGTTACCCCCTTCAGTCTCCCGAATGATCCGCAGTTCATCCAGCTCCAGTTCCCTAACACTGTCTCGGAGGAGCTGTAGTTGAGTGCACTTCCCACAGATGAAGTTAGCAGGGACATTAGTGGTGATCATTGCCTCCCACATTCTACAGGAGGAGCATTCAACTGTCCTAACATCCATTCCCACAGTTTGGAATTCCCAAAGAGAATATTGGGGGAGAAAAGAACTAGTAACCTTACAAAATTGTTGCGCACAACCTTTTTTTTGGGTTAGAAGAGGAGGATGTGTAGAAGACGCTACACAAGTAGTGTTTTTGGTGAAGCACCCACCCAAATATATAACCTTGGTTACTCTGCCTATTCACGAGGTAAGTATTTTATAGAATTTACTTACCTTCCCGGCAGCTCCCTAGTCCTTGCTGTCATCGCTTCCGCTGCAAAAATGGATCTAGTGATGTGTAATGAGGCAGGTTTAATAACTGATATCAGAGTAAAAGATTTCTTCAGAAGCAGTGATCATAACGTGTTAGAATTTGGTATTAAGCTTGGGTTGTGTGCTAAACTTAAGTAAGGCAGTTACAAAGGAATGATGGCTGAGCTGGCTGGAGTGGATTAGGAAGGGAGTTTAACAACAAAGACTGTTGAGGAACAACAGTAGACGTTCAAGAAACTACTGCATGGTTCAGAACAAAGACATATCCCATCGAGGATGAAGTATTTTAGGAAGGTGATAAGGCATCCCTGGTTATTCAGTAAAGTTCAATTAAAGGGAAAAAAAATGCAATTTGGCAAAGATAAGTGCTAAGCCAGAGAATTGGGAAAGATTTCTTTTGAAAACACCAAAAGATGACCAAAACGTAATAGAGGTGATAATAACTTTGAAGGTAATCTTGCAAGTTATATTATGATGGATGGCAAAAGCTTCCTTAAATATATAAAAAGGGGGAGAGAAGCTAAA
Organism: Chiloscyllium plagiosum; assembly: GCF_004010195.1. Lineage (NCBI taxonomy): Eukaryota > Metazoa > Chordata > Chondrichthyes > Orectolobiformes > Hemiscylliidae > Chiloscyllium > Chiloscyllium plagiosum. The sequence continues at coordinate 4,913,206 of NC_057745.1, read as the reverse complement.
GTGAGCATCGCTCCTTTCCTTTCACCCTGACAGGAATATACTTTCTCTGGACACTTGTTATCTAGCTGGAAGTTTTTGTTGCAAACGTTTCGTCCCCTGGCTAGGCGACATCATCAGTGCTTGGGAGTCTCCTGCGAAGCGCTTCTTTGATGTTTCCTCCGGTGTTTATAGTGGTCTGTCCCTGCCGCTTCCGGTTGTCAGTTTCAGCTGTCCGCTGTAGTGGTTGGTATATTGGGTCCAGGTCGATGTGTTTGTTGATGGAGTTTGTGGATGAATGCCATGCCTCTAGGAATTCCCTGGCTGTTCTCTGTCTGGCTTGCCCTATGATAGTAGTGTTGTCCCAGTCGAATTTATGTTGCTTGTTGTCTGCGTGTGTAGCTACTAAGGATAGCTGGTCGTGTCGTTTCGTGGCTAGTTGATATTCATGTATGCGGATTGCTAGCTGTCTTCCTGTTTGTCCTATAGAGTGTTTTGTGCAGTCCTTGCATGGTATATTGTACACTA
>NC_057745.1:4878279-4912387 GCF_004010195.1 Chiloscyllium plagiosum | reverse complement strand
AAGTTTGTGTGAAGATTTGTAGCTCGGGTGCTCGTTGTTGTGTTTCTGTTCGCCGAGCTGGAAGTTTTTGTTGGAAACGTTTCGTCCCCTGGCTAGGCGGCATCATCAGTGCTTGGGAGCCTCCTGCGAAGCGCTTCTTTGTTGTTTCCTCCGGTGTTTATAGTGGTCTGTCCCTGCCGCTTCTGGTTGTCAGTTTCAGCTGTCCGCTGTCGTGGTTGGTATATTGGGTACCCAGCACTGATGATGTCGCCTAGCCAGGGGACGAAACGTTTGCAACAAAAACTTCCAGCTCGGCGAACAGAACCACAACAACGAGCACCCGAGCTACAAATCTTCGCACAAACTTTGAACTTGTTATCTAATTTTTGAAGGCTTCCCATTTTACAGCTGTCCCTTTACCTGCCAACATCTGCCCCCAATCAGCTTTTGAAAGTTCTTGCCTAATACTTTAAAAATTGGCCTTCCTCCAATTTAGCACTTCAACTTTTAGATCTGGTCTATCCTTTTGCGTCACTATTTTAAAACTAATAGAATTATGGTTGCTGGCCCCAAAGTGCTCCCCCAATGACACCTCAGTCACCTGCCCTGCCTTATTTCCCAAGAGTCGGTCAAGTTTTGCATATTCATACAGATAACTGAGATTTCCTTACAAATTTATTTCTCAATTTCACTCTGACTATTAGGGGTTCAATAATAAGGTGATCATCCCTTTCTTATTTCTCAGTTCCACCCAAATAACTTCCCTGGATGTATTTCCTGGAATATCTTCCCTAAGTACAGCTGTAAAACGCCACTCCCCCTCCTCTCTTGCCTTGCTTTCTGTCCTTCCTGTAGCATTTGTATCCTGGGACATTAAGCTGCCAGTCCTGTCCATCCCTGAACCATGTTTCTGTAATTGCTATGATATGCCAGTCCCATGTTCCTACCATGCCCTGAGTTCATCTGCCTTCCCTGCTAGGCCTCTTGCATTGAAATAAGGTAACTGATCAGCCATGATCTCACTGAATGGTGGAACGGATTTGAGGGTCTGAATGGCCTATTCCTGATTCTATGTTCCTAAAAGGGAGGAGACAATAAAACTAGTAACTAAGGGCCAGTTATTTTAATATCTGTTGTTAGGAAAATGTTTTGAGTCTGTTATAAAGGATGTAATAATGAAATACATGATATTTAGAAATATATTTGTTAAGATTAAGGGATAATCATATCTGGCATTGTTTGAAGAGGTAACATGCAGGATCGTTAATGGGGAAGCATGAATGTAATATATTTGGATTTTTAGAAACGGGTAGAAGATTGACTAACAGAAGACAGAGTTGAGAGAAGATGGGGCATTATCAGATGGCAGAATGTCTCTGTGATCAGTGCTGGAGCCACAGTTATTTACAAAATATATTAACAGCTTGGATGAAGAAAATGCATGCACTAAAGTCAGGTTTATGATGTCAAAACATAGGTGGGAAGAACAGTGGTTAAGATGACGCAGTGTCTACAGAGATAAAGACAGGTTAAGAGAATAGACACAAACTTGGATATGATGTGGGCAAATGCAAGGTTATGCACTTTGGCAGGAAGAATAGAGGATCTGACTATTATTTAAATGGAGAAAAACCCCAGAAAGCTACAGCGCAAGGATTTGGGAGTTTGTGTGCATGTAGAACAAAAAGCTAGTATGCAAGTTTAGTAGATAAGGGTGAAAACAAATGGAATGTCGGCCTCCTTTTCAAAGGGAATGGAGTATAAAAATAGGGAAGTCTTGCTAAAATTATACAAGGCACTAGTGAACCCATAGCTGGAACACTGATAACAGTTATATCCCCTTATGTAAGGAAAGATATACTAGCGTTGGAGGCAGTCCAGAGAAGGTTCTCCCATTTGATACTGGGTATGGAGGGACTGTCTTAGGGGAAGTTGAGTAGATTCAGCCTCTACGTATTGACATTTAGAAGAATGAAAGGCAACCTTATTGAAACATACCGGATTCTTCAGGGACTTGACAGAGTAGATACAACGAGATTGATTTCCCTTGTGGGAGAATCTAGCAGAGAGTAAAGTCTTAAAATAAGGCTTGCCCACTTAAGACAGAGGTAAGGAGTTTCTTCTCTGAGAATAGTGAATCTGTGGAATTCTTTATCACAGTAATTCTTTATGTAAGAACTTAACTAAAAGCAGGAATAGGCCATTCAACTCCTTGATCCTGTTCCATTACTTGATATGACCATGGTTGATCTCATCTTGGCCTCAACTCCGCTCTCCATTGCTCTGTTATTAATTTCAAAATCTGCCTCTCTCTCTCTCTCTCTCTCATGTTTATTCAATGCACTACCATCCACCACACTCTGGAGTAGTGAATTGCGCAGATTCACAATCTTTTGAGAAGTAATTTCTCTTCAGTTTTGTTTTAAATCTCCCAGCTTTTTTTAATTCATTCAAGGGATGAGGACAGCACTGGCTAGCCCAGCATTTATTGCCCATGCCTAATTGCGCAGTAGGGAATTGCTGTAGGTCTGGTATCACATATAGACCCGGTAAGGATGCAGTTTCCTCCTGTAAATGGCATTAATGAACCAGGTGGGTTTTTACAACAGTCGACAATAGATTTGTTGTCATCATTTGACTCCTAATTCTAGAAATTTATTAAATTCCGATTCCACCATCTCCCATAACGGGATTCAAACCCAGGTCCCCAGAACATTAGCTGGGTCCTTGGAATCACAGTCCATCGATGGCCATCGCCTCCCAATCAAAAACTATGATCTATCTAAAAACTCTGACCTCTTGTTCCAGTTAACTTGGACCGTTTTTAATAAGTAATGGATTTGAGGTTTATGGGGAGTTTCATTTCCTATGTCTCAAGGACTTGAAATGGTAATTCTATTTCTCTCTCAGATGCTGCCTGACCTGTTGAGTTTCTCCAGTACTTTATTATCAAATCTGTAGTATTTGGCTTTAATTTCCTTTACTGTTTGCTTTGTATGGACCATATTTTGTTCTTCATTGTTCAACTGATCATTAGTTGGAAAGCATATCAACATTTTAAAGCCATTTCATTTGAGGAGTTTGACATGCCATGCTTATGTTCATTAACCTTTTCTTGCTTCAAAACCAATAAGAATGTCAGCACAGAAATTCAGATGCAGAATGCATATTAGGGAAAAAGATTCTTTGTTTCACAAAATGTAATACTTGTTTTGAATTCAAGATTGAGAATTTGAAAGGAAAATTTGGTTAAAGATTGACATAAAGTGAGATGCACTTGAAAGCCTATTAACTTTTGAAATTACTCCTTAGTTGTCGTCATTGTCAGTAGTCACTCACTAAAAAATAAAATTGTCCACCTAAGAAATTCTGTGATACTGGTGTTAGAATCTGTGGATCTTTGTGTGGATGATTAGCCTGATCCTAGAACTGCATCTCTGATCATCTTAGTATTGAAAAGTTGCAAGTCATTGTCACCAAAGCAGTTTTTAACCTCTGTAAAATAGATAAAATGTTTGTTTATTAATATCTTTGGAGAAAACATGAAGTCATCTGTCTTCTGACACCTGGATCTATATAAAAAAAAAAGTCCTTGCTGGGTCTTTCTGCTGCTGAACTTTTAATTTTCCACTTTAAAGTGAAGGGGAGAAAATCAGGGGTGACTAGCACAGATGATGAGAATGCAAGTCACTGAAGCCAGTACATGCAATTATCCTGATTCATTTGATTTTCTTGTTGATTATGCTCTGTATTTTGAAACTAATTTGGTCAACTTGTTTGTTTGTCAGTGATTTTCTTTGTTGTTAATGTTGATAGTTTTCAAAATGGAGTACAGAGGGTCTCGAATGAAGAATGAATTTATCTATGAGGAATGCTTGGAGAGGAAGTTGGTTGTTTCATGATGTAGCACTGCTCTACTTATGAACTAACTTCATTAACACAGCTTGTTATTAATGAACTACAAATTACTTTCCCCCAATTTCTGGGGGAAAACGCTTACATTCCATGGGCTATTTTATGTATAATGTTGTAGCAAAGTTTATGAAAGTCTGTCTCCTGATGCAGAACTTATGTTCGAAACATCGACTCTCCTGCTCCTTGGATGCTGCCTGACTAGGTGTGCTTTTCCAACACCAAACTTTTTGACTCTAACTCCTCCAAGTCTCTTGCAGATTATTGAACTTTAAAATATACAAGTCATTTGTAACTATAGGCAATGTTCCTTGTGCTTATGTTTTTTCTTTTATGTAGACAACATGGAATGTAACCTGTGAGATCTGGTGTGTTATGCTGCACTTAAAAGTTGTTTTTAAATTCAGTGTTATGTTATCTCATTAACTGTCAGCCTAAAGGAAGTTTTTGTTTGGTATGGAAGATTGGTTTCTTTATGGAAACCACTTGTGAGTAGAAGTCAAGCGTATTGAAAAGAAACATTAATTTTAAAATGTTTACAAATGACCCAGAATAGCAGTACTAAATGCTTCTGAAAGATTGGCAATCTCCTGAAATCACATGATGTAATATTGAAAACTGATATGCGTGGAAAAATAAGAAATTTTACTGTTTTCTGTCTCCCAGAAGAGTTGACATAGTCATTGCTGAAGTCTTGTTTCATTTAATTTCTTTTCACTGGCAGAGAATTTTCTTTGCAAAGTCCTTATGCAGATACTTATTTCCCCTTGTATTTTATCTACCGGTGGCAAGTGGTATGTCATCTGACGTTTTAAAGTTCTTTAGTTACCACTTTCTAAAACACATGTTTGCAACTTTCACCAGGTTAATTGAATTATTACGAGTTGATGATTTAACCATATGTTAAATAACACATATGCATTCCTTGGATTTCTTCCAGCTTTGTTCTCAACCGCTTCAAACCTATTTATGGAGTACCCGTTATTTGCTTTTTCTTCAACTTAGAGTTTTGGTTCGTACTGGGAAATGCCAGTAGTGTGATTGCAGAGACTTGGCTGAAAGAGGGACAGAACTGGCAGCTGACTGTCCCAAAGTTTAGATGCTTCAGGCGTGATAGCAAGGTAGGTAAAAAGGTTGAGGGAGTTCCATTACCGGTAAAGGAGTATCTTGCAGCTGTACTGAGGGAAGATACGAGCTTGTGGAACGAAGCAATATGGGTAGAACTCAGGAATAGGAAGGGTGAAATCACAATGTTGGGGGTATACTGCAGGCCTTCCACCAGCCAGCGAGAGGTAAAAACAGTTGTAGTGGATGATTTTAACTTCCCCGATATTGACTGGAACTCACTGTGTGCTAGGGGCTTTGATGGGGCAGACTTTGACCATTCAGGAGGGATTCTTGGCACAATATGTAAACAGTCCAATCAGGAAAGGGATTATACTGGGCCTGGTTTTGGGAAATGAGCCCAGCCAGGTAACACCACTTTGACTGGGACAACACATCCATCCTAGGACAAACCCAAACAGAGACATGCACAAGAATTCCTAGAAGCATGGCACTCCAATCAGAACTCTTATCAGCAAACACATTGGCTTGGATCCCATTTATCAACCCCTGAGAAAAAAAACAGGAAATGACATCACCAACTCAAAAGAAGCCTCAACACACAAAAAGTGGGCCATACCAAACTGCTTCACCGGAGGCTCACTGATGATGTCACCTAGTATGGTGACAAAAAGTCTGAAAACTAACCTTCCAGTTCAGTGAGCAAACTTCCATCCAGAACAAAGGAAGGAGTCTGTGTGGAGACAGGAAAAAGTAGGTGAAAATCCTAAATGAATACTTTTTGTTGGTATTCACCAAAGAAAAGGAATTGGTGGAGGATGATCACAGGGAAGGGAGTGTGCAGTTCTTACTAAAAAGGAAGAAGTGTTGTCCGTATTAAAATGTATTAAAGTACGTAGACCCCATCAGGACCCAGGACTTATCTCAGAATGTTGAGGAGGCATTGGAACAAACTGCTGGAACATTGACAGACATCTTTGTATTCTCTTTGACTCTGGGACCTCACCTGTAGTCAATGTTGTCCCATTGTTTAAGAAGGGTAGCAAAGACCATCCTGGAAATTACAGACCTGCGAGTCTGACTTTGGTGGTCGAACAATTATTGGAAAAGATTCTCAGGGACAAGATCTATAGGAATTTTGAAGTAAATGGACTTATCAGCAATAGACAGCATGGTTTTGTGCAGGGAAGGTCGTGCCTCACCAGTGTTTTGAGGAGGTCACGAAGATAGTTAAGGGAAAAGCAGTTGATGTTGTCTACATGAACTTCAATAAAACCTTCCACAAGGTCCATCATGGCACACTGGTACAAAAGGGGAAGTCTTACGATATCAGGGGTGAACTGCTAAAATGGATGCGGAGCTGGCTCAATCATAGGAGACAGTGGGTAACGGTGGAAGGATGCTCTTTGGAATGGAGGGCTGTGACGAATGGTGTTCCACAGGGATCATGCTGGGACCTCTACTGTTTGTGATCTACATAAATGATTAGGAGGAAAATGTAGCTGGTCTAATTAGTAGGTTTGCGGATGATACAAAGATTGGTGGAGTTGTGGATAGTGAGGAGGTTTATTAGAGGATACAGCAGGATATAGATCAGTTAGAGGAGTGGGCAGAACAATGGCAAATGGAGTTTAATCTGGACAAATGTGAGGTGATGCATTTTGGAAGGTCAAATACAGTTGGAAATTATACAGTGAATGGCAGTGTCCTTAGGAGTATTGATATTGCAGAGGAATCTGGGTGTGCAGGTCCACAGATCACTGAAGGTGGTAGTGCAGATAGATAAGGTAGTAAAAAAGGCTTATGATATGCTTGCCTTATTGGAAGGGAAATTAAATATAAGGATATACAAGTTATGCTGCAGCTTTACAAAACTTTAGTTAGGCCACACTTGGAATATTGTGTATAGTTCCAGGCACCACACAACCAGAAGGGTGCTTTGGAGAGGGTATAGAAAAGGTTTACCAGAATGTTGCCTGGTTTGGGGGATTTTAGCTATGGATAGACTGTGTTTGTTTTCATTCAGGAGGTTGTTGGGCAACCTGATAGAAGTTTATAAGATTGTGAATAGCATGGACAGAGTGGAAAGTATGAAGCTTTATCCCAAGGTAGAGGGGTTAATTACTAGTGGATGCAGGTTTGAGGAAAATTGTCCGTATAGGCTTGGAGAACCAAAGTGCTTGTTGCTGTCCTGTATTGCTCTTTGTTCATGTATGGGTGTTGTGCACAGCCAGGTGAGTTTGATGCATCCTCGCAAAGTTGAGCTTTGTGTTGAGTTTATTCAAGCTGTTCTGTACTGATGAGGATCAAGCATAGTGATTGATGGGATAGAAATAAGAGATGTAAAGTTAGGAAAACAACATAATGTAATGGAAGAAGGAAGATAAACTTCATGTTTAAAGCTTTGGTGTTTAAATTGTTTCTACATTAATGGTAATATTGCAAAATGTTTTTTCTACAAGATTGCAAAATTATTTTTTCAGCCCATGATCTGAAGAAAGCATTGGCTTTAGCTTATGGCAATTGCAGGACTCCAGAGAAAATGAAGAGAGGTAAATCAGTACTGTTCTGCTGGGAAATGTTGCAAGGGAAGAGTAAATGGAAAAGTCTGTGCATGGTGCAACATGTTGTCAGAACAAAACAAAATGATGAAGGAAGTATCTGGATTAAACACCAAGGAAAGCAAAGAAAAACATAGTTGTTTGATTAAGCTCTTCCTGTGGTTTCTAAATAAAGACCTTAACTCATGTCTCAAAATGCCATTTTGTTTCATTTACTCACAGTAAAGATTGTGTATCTTAATTTCTGAACAGGTTGTCACAGCTTGCACTGCAATTTGATTAAGTTTTCTCTACAATGAGAAGTCTTGGAAAAAGCCTGTTAAGAATAAATAGACACTTACAGTCATAGAGTCATATAGCATGGAAACAGACCCTTGGGTCCAACTAGTCCACGCCGACTGTAACCCCAAACTAAGCTAGTCCCACTTGCCTGTGTTTGGCCCATCCCTCAAAACCTTTCCTATTCATGAACATATCCAAATGTCATTTAAATGTTGTAACTCTACTTGCATCCACTACTTCCGCTGGCAGTTTATTCCACATAACCACTCTGTCTGTGTAAAAAGGTTGCCCCCTCGTGACCTTTTTAAATCGTTCTCCTCTCACCTTAAAAATATCCCTCAGTTTTGATTTCCTCATCCGAGGGAAATGTCCCTTGCTATTCACCTTATCAGTGCCCCCCACGTCTTTATAAACATATATATGGTCACCCCTCAACCTCCTATGCTCTAATCGAAAAGGTCCCAGCTTATCCGACTTATTTGCTAACTCAAACCCTCCATACCCAGCAACATCCTGGTAAATCTTTTATGAACCCTGTCCAATTTAATCTTTCCAATAACAGGGCGACCAGAACTGAACACTGTACTCCACAACACGCCTCACCAATTCCTGTACAACCTCAATATGGCATTACGTAGAACATAGAACAATACAGCGCAGTACAGGCCCTCCAGCACTCGGTGTTGCGCTGCCCTGTGAAACCAATCTGAAGCCCACTTAACCTCCAATGTTCCATTCTTGTCCATATGCCTATCCAATGACCGTTTAAATGCTCTTAAATTTGGCGAGTCTACAACTGTTGCAGGCAGTGCATTCCATGTCCCTACTACTATGAGTAAAGAAACTACCTCTGACATCTGTCCTACATCTATCACTCCTCAATTTGAAGCTATGCTCCCTCACACTAGCCATCACCATCCTCGGAAAAAGGCTCTCACTGTCCACTGTCTCACCTTCTGATTATCTTGTAAGTCTCAATTAAGTCACCTCTCAACCTTCTTCTCTAATGCAAACAGCCACAAGTCCTTCAACCTTTCCATAAAACTTTCCCTCCATACCAGGCAACGTCCTAGTAAATCTCTTCTGAACCCTTTCCAAATCTTCCACATCCTTACTATAATGCGATGACCAGAACTGCATGCAGTATTCCAAATGCACCCACACCAGCATGACCTCATGGCTCCGAAACACACTCCCTCTACTAATAAAAGCTAGCCTACCATATGCCGTCTTAATAGCCCTATCAACCTGGGTGGCAACTTTGAGGGATCTGTATACATGAACACTGAAATCTCTGCTCATCTACACTACCAAGAATCTTACCATTCACCCAGTACTCTGCATTCCTGTTACTCCTTCCAAAGTGAATCACCTCTCACTTTTCTGCATTAAACTCCCTTTGCCACTTCATGGCCCAGCTCTGCAGCTTATCTATGTCCCTTTGTAACTTACAGCATCCTTCAACACTATCCACAACTGTACTGACCTTGGTGTCATCCGCAAATTTACTAACCCATCGTTCTACGCCCTCATCCAGGTCATTTATAAAAATAACAAACAGCATTGGACCCAAATTGATCCTTTCGGTGCACCACTAGTAACTAAACCCCAGGGTGAACATTTCCCATTAACCAATACCCTCTGTCGTCCTTCAGCTAGCCAATCCAAACCGCTAAATTGCCCTCAATCCCATGCCTCCGTATTTTGTGCATGCCTTATTGAAATCGGTATACACCACGTCAGTGGCTTTACTCTCATCCAACTGTTTTGGTCACCTTTTTAAAGAATTCAGTAAGGTTTGTGAGGCATGACCGACCCTTCACAAAACTGTGCTGACTATCCCTAATCAACTTATTCCTATCTATGATCATAAATCCTATGTCTTATCGCCTTTTCCATTACTTTACCCACAACCGAAGTAAGGCTCACTGGTCTATAATTACCAGGGTTGTCTCTACTCCCCTTGAACAAGGAGGCAATATTTGCTATCTTCCATCTTCTGGTATTATTCCTGTAGACATTGACAACATAACGATTAAAGCCAAAGGCTCTGCAATCTTCTTCCTGGGTTTCCAGAGAATCTTAGGATAAATCCCATCCAGTCCAGGGGATTTATCTATTTTTACACTTCCCAGAATTTCTACCACCACCTCCTTGTGAACCTCAATCCCATCTAGTCTAGTAACCTGTATCTCAGTATTCTCCTTGACAGTTGTCTTTCTCCAGTGTGAATACTGATGAAAAATATTCATTTAGCACTTTCCCATCTCCTCCGACTCCATGCCCGACTTCCCACAACTATTCTTGATTGGCCCAAATCTTACTCTAGTCATTCTTTTATCTCTTATGTACCTATAGAAAGCTTTAGGGTTTTTCTGATCCTTTTCGCCAACAACGTCTCATGTCCCCTCCTTGCTAATCTTAGCTCTCTCTTCAAGTCTTTCCTAGCTACCTTGTAACTCTCACTCACCCTAACTTAGCCTTCACATCTCATCCTATTCATGAACATATCCAAATATGTTCATTAGCCTTCTCCCTCTTGACAAGAGATTCAACTTCCTTAGTAAGCCACAACTCCTGCGCTCGACAACTTCCTCCCTGTCTGACAGGTACATACTTAGCAAGGGCACACAGTAGCTGTTCCTTGAATAAGCTCCACATTTCTATTGTGTCCATCCCCTGCAGTTTCCTTCCCCATCCTATGCATCCTAAATCTTGTCTAATCGAGTTGTAATTGCCTTTCCCCCAGCTGTTGCTCTTGTCCTGTGGTAAATAGCTATCCCTTTCCATTGCTAAAGTAAACATAACTGAATTGTGGTCACTTTCACCAAAGTGCTCACCTACCATCAAATGTAATACCTGGCCGGGTTCATTACACAGTACTAAATCTAATATGGCCTCTCCCCTTGTTGAGAAAAAAGTGAGGTCTGCAGATGCTGGACATCAGAGCTGAAAATGTGTTGCTGGAAAAGTGCAGCAGGTCAGGCAGCATCCAGGGGACAGGAGAACCGACGTTTCGGGCATAAGCCCTTCTTCAGGAATGGCTTTCCTGCTTTCCTGAAGAAGGGCTTATGCCCGAAACGTCGGTTCTCCTGTTCCCTGGATGCTGCCTGACCTGCTGCGCTTTTCCAGCAACACATTTTCAGCTCTCCCCTTATTGGCCTGTCTACATACTGTGTCAGAAAACCTTCCTGCACATGTTGGACAAAAACTGATCTATCCAAAGTGCTTGAACTATAGTATTCCCAGTCAATATTTGGGACGTTGAAGTCCCCATAATAACTACCCTGTTACTCTCGCTCCTATCAAGAATCATCTTTGCTATTCTTTCTTCTAAATCTCTGAAACTATTCGGAGGCCTATAGAAAAATCCCCACAGGGTGACCTCTCTTTTGTTTCTAATCTCAGCCCGTACTACCTCAGTTGACGAGTCCTCAAATGTCCTTTCTGCAGCTGTAAGACTGTCCTTTATTAACAATGCCACACCCCTACCTCTTTTGCCATTTTCTCTGTTCTTACTGAAACATCTAAATCCCGGAACCTGCAACAACCATTCCTGTTCCTGCTCGACCCATGTCTCTGAAATGGCCGCAACATCGAAATCCCAACTTCTGTACTCAAAGGTTTGAGCAATGAGGCAATAACCGCCCTGCCTACACGTGACACAAATTTCAAAGAATTATATATCTGAAGCCCTAGGTTGCTCTGTTCTACAACACTACCCAGAATCTACCATTAGTTATATAAGTGCTGCATTACCTCACACTTATCCAAACCAAACTCTGCCTGCCACTCTTCAGCCCATTGACCAAATTGTTCAAGATCTCTTTGTAATCTTAGTTAACTACCTTCATGTCAATTTTGGTGTCATCTGCAAACATGCTAACCATGCCTCCTATACTGTAATCCAAATCGTTCTATATAAAAAGGTAAACAAAAGTGGATCCAGTGCCATCTCTGTTGTATACTGCTGGTCACCAGGTCTCCAATCTGATAAACAACCCTCCATCACTCTCCTCTGTCTCCTACTGTCCAGCCAATTTTATATCAAATTGAGAAGCTTCCCCTTAATTCCATGTGATCGAACTTTACTAATTAGTCTACCATGTTGAACCTTGTCAAAGGCTTTACTAAACTTTATGTAAACAATGTCTAACACTCTGCCCGTAATCATTTTGGTTATTTACTCAAAAAGCTCAATCAAGTTTGAGACACTAATTTCCTCACAGAAAACCATGCTGACTATCCCGATCAGTCCTTGCTCTCCAAATACATGTAAATCCGAACTTTCAGAATCACCTCTAATAACTTACACTCCACTGATGTCAGACTCTCAGATCTGTAGTTCCCAGGTTCCTCATAACCTTTCTTAAAATAAAGGCACATCATGAGCCACCCTCTAGTCATTTGGCACTTCACCTGTGGTTATAGATGATGCACATTTCTGTTAGAGGCATTGCAATTTCTCTAACTTCCCACAGCTGGTGGTCAAATATGTTTTTCTTTTGTACATTATTCCACAAGAGTCAGGTGATACAAAATGGGTCCAACTCCATGGAGCATTCCACAGCACCAAGGTCAGGTCCATTCTTCATAATGCTGGGGACAGGAAGAACCTCAGTACGCAGTGACACTTGGTGTTTGTGTAGCAAGAGTGTACACAGCTTGATGCAGCCACACACACTGAGGAGGTCATCAGGATAAGGGTGGTGTTGGGTACATTTTCCAACTGCACTCTCTCTTTTCTCCCTTGTCCCCCCCCCCCCCCCCCCGGAAAACACTGCTTGGACATGGTCCATCTTTAACCTCCCATGAAGTGGAAGGTATCTTGGGTGACTGTAGTGGCATAGGTTCTAGGAATGTTCCAGTGCTGTGCCATGTACAACGCCAAGAGTACCTCACAATGGACGTCCAGGTTTTCACCTGCAATGGAGAGGGAGTGGTGCTGCCCAGTTTCTGCCTCGCCATGACAATATGCTCCTCCCAATTTTTTGCGCACATCTGGCACCTCTGAACCATAATCCTGGCACCCTCTGGTAATCTGCCATTTAAAAGCTGCTACAAGCCTATTGTTTTCCTTAAACTGCTTATGTTCTTTCCATCTGCACTTTTATACTCTTCTATAGATACAATTTTAAAAAAACTTGTTCCAAGAATTGTGTATACCATTCTTAATGCGTTATTGCATTGTTTTATTAATCTGATGTTACTCACTAAAAGAACAGAAAAGAGAGAAACCAGTTCATAAGATAATTGATGTTTCCTGGAGTTAAAACTTATTCATCTGTCCCTTTCACATATTCACTAGCTAAAATAAACTTTGAAAGTAATATTTTTAAATAAGTGTAAATTCTTATGCACATAAAGTCAACTTCAAACCAAAGTGCTGCATGAACCTGCACGTGCATAATAGTTTCTGCTAGCTCCTGGATTTCCTGCCTGTGATTACTGCTTGGTGTGTTGATTGCAAGTTTGCACTTTCAGAGACGTGTGGAGAAAAGATGGAATTAGTTTTGGACTCATTTTATGTGCAAGAAAGAACATTTTTTGAAATCATTTTCATCAATCTGTAGTTTTATTAAGGGGTTTCTGTTCTTGATTTGCCAAAGAACAAGTTATCTATGTAAAGCTTTCATCTTATCAAAAATCTTTGAAACCCATTGTAATCGGTTATTCATTATTTGATGAGGTATCCTACAGGTAGCCATGTGTGAATTTATACAATGCGTTCTCTTTTTGCGTTGGTTATTGATTACTTTTTTGGAATTGAACCACAATGCATAACAGTGTAATTTGGCAGAATTGGTGAATCTCATTCGGGATTAACCTTGTGACTATAAATGAGGCCAGAGAGATTAATCTAACGTCATTAACTTATTGCTTGCTTGCAGAGCTGAATTCTTTATTATTGCATTTTTGAAATGTTGTTGTTGTTTTCTTGTGTTAAATTTGATCTATCCTTTATATGAAAAAAAAACCTGTATTGGGGTAACAAACCTGAAATTATTTTTTGAAAACATTTTTTGTTCCTTGAAATTGACATGCAGTGACATGTATATCCTGAAGTACTTTGCACACCCTGAAACAATTGCTTTACTCAGGACTTAGTTGCATCAGGGTGAGAATGTATGTAGGATATAAGTAGGCAGGGAAAGAGTTAGGTTCTGAGTTTTGTGAAACAAGGTTCAGCTGAACATGATTCAGATCAAGATAAAGTTTTGTGAAACTTTTCCCATATGCACCAAGACCTAAACAAAGTCCATCCTTTGGCTGATATGTAACAAGTAACATGTGCACCATTTAACTGCCAGAGAACAAACATCACCACTTGAAAAATCAGTGGCATTGCCATCGCTAAATCCTCTATCAATATTCTGGAGGTCATCATTGACCAGAAGCAGAACTGGATCAGCTTTACAAATACTGCCTATAAGAACAGACCAGTAGCTAGGACTTCTATGGTGGGTAACTCCCACCAACTCCTCCCCTAATATCTGTTCACCATCCACAATGCAAAGTTAGGGGTGATAAAATGCTTTCCACTTACCTGGATGGGTGCAACACCAAAAACACTCAAGGAGCTTGATGCTATCTAGGACAAAGTAGCTCACTTGATGGCCGCCCCACCTTCAACCTGTCCTCCCTTCACCTCAGTCACAAACTAGCAGCATCATAAACGATACACAAGAGGCTCTGCAATAACTCCTTGTTCCTCCGACAGCAACTCCCCAACCCCATAAAGTTTACCACCTAGAAGGAAAGACCAGCAGATACATGGGAACATTACCCCTTGCATATTCTCTTCCAAATCCCAGACCAAGCTGACTTGAAACTATATTGCCATTGTTTCACTATTGCTGAGTCAAAATCCTTGAACTCCTATACCTTAAGGACTGCAGCAGTTTAAGAATGTAGCTCTCCACTTTCTCCAAGGGCAATAAATTCTAGCTGAACCAACAATATTTACATCCCATGAGCAAATTTTAAATATACACCAATCGACTTGCGTATATATCAGATTCATCATGCTTCAGTCACTGAGTCAACTGCCTAGCAACAGGAAAACGTCTGTCACGATTATCAGCAAAAGATAGTGTAGAACTTATTGAAATCAGTTTAATATTACAGTGGCATGTGGGCCAAAACCAGCAAATAATGAATCTGCCCTTCCATTCTGTGAAACAGTATTATACGTTAAAAGGATACCTTTTCTAAAAATGGCAATGAAACAGCAGAAATAAAAAGTGAAGAGTTAATGGTGAGGATAATGGAGAGAAGAGAAACAATAACCAATGTTTCCAATGCTACTAGTTATCCAGATAAGTGTTGGGAAAAAGTATTTGTGCTGTCAGGAAAATATCTTTTTATTTTGTGTTTTTAAAATGTACAACCTAAATTCAGAGCAAGCTGTTTTCATACCAAATGTTTGAAAGACTGGCTGCAGTTTTCAGAATCAATAATCTGACACCTATTACAGGAATTGGTTAACAACTGTTTGAACAAGCAGTAACTGATGTTTGACAGTAGACTATTTTGATTTGAGAAACTATACACATTTCTTTTTGCTGGCAACGTGAACTAGATTAGTCCATGAATTACTGACCAATTATCAATGACAGGGATCTTTTTGCCTGCCAACATCCAACAGTGGTTCTCAGGTAACTGAACATCTTGGATCTGGGAAGTTTTCATAGAGAGGCGAGTGTTCAGTTCTTCCCCAAATCAGGAGGACTATTTGTTCTCTGCAATCAAAAATCACTGTTAGCCTAAAGAAATCTATGCTATCTTTCTTGCAGCAGTAACTGTAAGCTGTGGCTTTACAGTTGGAGATATTTCCATAAGTAAACCTGTCATCCCATTTCCCCCCCCCCCCGTTGAAGCAAAATACTTGGACACAATATAGTTTTACCTCCTTCATTTTTATTCAGGGCCCTGGAGGGAGAGATAACGATTGCCCATGTGCACAGAGACATGAGTTCGCGGTCTTCTCTGGAATAGCAGTTTCTTAATGAAATATAGTCATTTACAGAGAGGAACATCCAGTTAAGGCAACATATATTATGATTGGATGACCATTACATTAGAGACCATTAATCTCTACTAGTGTGACTAGTAGAGATTAAGCCTGCTGCTGTTATACAGTGTATATTCTTAATCTTGTTAACTGACTTCACATAATGGATACTCTCCCCTTGTTAACTGACCTTACATACTGAAATCTTCTAATATTGTTAAATGGCTCTACATAATGAATGCTTTTACACCTTGTTAACCCATTGCTTCCAGCACCCCATTGTTAACTGCAAGTTCTTATCTGATCTGAGTGATGTTCAGCATATTTCACAAAACTCAAAACTTAACTCTTTCCCTAGCTGCTCATACCTTATACACATTCTGAAACTGGTCATCCTGTGTCCCTTATCAATCAGCAGAAGCAGCCAAAGAAAGATTATTGAAGCAGTGTGCTAACCAAAAGAGTCATAAATGTGATCTCAACAACAGAACCTTGTAAGAAGGATAAGAAGCCTTTCTAATCTTTCCCCTCTGTCCACAATGTATTTAATCCTGTTCATTGACTATGTGTGTGTGTATGTATAAAGTTTATATGGGGCTTCAAAGTTTTAATTAGTAGTGTTTAATGTTGACAGTTTAGCAACAGGTAAACTCAAGTTATAATGTCTAAATACTTGTAGCGAATAGTGATTTTTGTTCAGTACAGAGACCTGGTCCGTGCTTTCTATCAATCTGGGTCTGAAAGTCAAGTAAATTGGGAAATTTGTATAGTCTATAAAACCTTCAACTTCTATGAAAATTCCAGAAGTAGCAGAGCTTGATTTCCAGATACCCCAATGAGTTGTAACAAATGTGGAAATCATATAACATGATCCAATTCAACACAATAAAGTTGCAAAACTGCCTGTCGATTGTACTTTGGCACAGTGGTTAGCACTGCTGCCTCACAGCGCCTGAGACCCGGGTTCAATTCCCGCCTCAGGCGACTGACTGTGTGGAGTTTGCACGTTCTCCCCGTGTCTGCGTGGGTTTCCTCCGGGTGCTCCGGTTTCCTCCCACAGTCCAAAAGATGTGCAGGGTCAGGTGAATTGGCCATGCTAAATTGCCCATAGTGTTAGATAAGGGATAAATGTAGGGGTATGGGTGGGTTTCGCTTCGGCGGGTTGGTGTGGACTTGTTGGGCCGAAGGGCCTGTTTCCACACTGTAATGTAATCTAATCTAATCTAATCAAATCTCCAAGATGAATGTTTTTAAGACCGGAACAGTCGAACTTCATGCTGCACTAAGTGAACCAAACAAAACAATTCTCCATCTCTTTGGAAACTGCAGTTAACTCATTTAAAAAAAAAAGTAAGTGATGTTAAGGAGATCATATTTTTAGATGGTACTTTGAGTAGTGGATGATTTGCTTCCATTCTGATTCGATAGATTCCGGAACAATTGATAAGTTCAGTGTGTGATCTGTCGCATACAGAGCAGGTGGTTCTTGAATGGTTTAATAGATGAGTTGTTTGGGGGTTTGTGTGCTCCCTCTGATGTTTCAACTTAGTTTCTGCATGGTCCCAAAGGCAGCTTCCTAAATGAACCTTCACTTTGCTTGGTCACAAGCCAGGTCTCCTATGTGACAACAGGTATATTAGACCATGAGGGATGCTTGGAGGACATCCCAAGATGTTTCCACTGTCCTCTGGGGTGTTCCCTCATTGTCCCATATTTTCCCCCCTCTGTCAAAGCAAAACACTTAGAGACACAGTATACCTTTACTTCCTTCATTTTTATTCCGGGTCCTGGAGGGAGAGAGAACGATCGTCCATGTGCACAGAGACATGAGTTCGCGGTCTTCTCTGGAACAGCAGCTTCTTAATGAACTGTGTAGTCATTTTACAGGGAGGAGCATCCAGGTAAGGCAACATACATATTGCGAGTGTCAGTAGGAAAGATTAAGCCATCTGCTATTACACAATGAATAACTGACTTATATAATGAATACTTTTCATCTTGTTAAACTGACCTCACAAACTGAATGCTATCTCATCTTGTTAAATGGCTTTACATAATGAATGCTTTTCCACCTTATTGACCTATTCCCCTTGCCTCCAGCACCCCATTGTTAACTGGGTGTTCTTATCTGATCTGAGTCATGCTTAGCTGAACCTCTTGTTTTGCAAAACTCAAAACATAACTCTTTCCCTACCTGTTCATCTCCTATACACATTCTCAAGTGTGGATGGACGTTTTGGTTGGCTTGGACCAATTTGGGCCAAAGGGTTGTCTGCATGCTGTAGGACACTGACTCCACAAGAACTGTGGAACACTTGTATCATTATTGTCATTGACAGTTGCCTTTGCAACAGGCAGATCAGTGATGATGATATCAACTATGTTTTTCCAACTTGTTTTTTTTCACAACCTGGCACATACCCAGTTTAGCACTTATATTCTTTAGGCCTTTGCCATCTTGTACAATAGTCCTGATGGGCATTGAAAGCTCACTCAGTGTATTGTGTCTTTGCTACCAGGGTGGGGGAAAGTTGTTGTTTAAATATTCTTTGAGAGTTGCTGCAGTGGAACTTGGGGCCCTTAGTTATGGAGGAAATTGAAATATTTTCTCATCAACTTGTTCAGAGATGTTGTAAATCATCTACGGACAGATGGACTTGAGCCTTCTGGTCCAGAGATAAGAATATTACCACTGCACCCTAAAGCTATGAAGTGTACTCCCAATAAAGGGGCCAGAATTCACCAGGTTGCAGGAAATGGGTGTTGAGTTCATTGACATTGCTCATCAAATGAGTTACTTTTTACTAGGTGGTACTGATTGTTGCATCTACTGCTAAGGATCACACTGGGAATCGAATCTCAAACCCTCTGATCTGTCTGAGTTGCAAGTTGCACTGACAACTGAGTCTTCTGGTAGCTTCATGTTATCTTCTTGCAAATCCATTGCTGCTGTACACCATATGTCAACTGATGCAGTTGAAGTTAAGCAAGAGCTGATGAACTTAGGCAACATCTGTGCTTCCAATCCAAGGCCAGGAATGATATGGTTGACTGGGTATAAAAATGCATAGGGAATGCCAAGTGATATTGGGTTGTAGCAGATGATTCAAAGGATGGCTATTGAATCTTGAAAATGCAGATGAGGGAACAGATGAGAATGATTTGAAACATGTTCAGTACATGGCAATTTTATATCCAAATTGGAAACACTATCTTAATGCACTGTAGTAGTGACATTACATGTGTCTATTTGAGAAAAGTGAAATATTTGCAGATGGAGCATGTTAAAATGTTCTATGGCATGACTTTTTTTTTTTGCTTTAATCATTTCGTTCGCTTCCATTTGGATTCAGGGCTGAAACAGAACTGCTTAAATCTGAGAGAGAGAGCATCATCATTAAATTTTGTATCCAAGCTTGAACAATTCCTGTAAGTTTCAAATGTGTTTAATGATGGAACTGTTTTTCCTAAGGCAGACAACTTGACCAGCACTTTAACTTCTTGCAGGTAGAGCTTGTGTTGGATAGCACAAGCTCTACCTGCAGCAGAGCTACAGACAGTATGCTTTTACAGAAACACAACACTTTTCAGCCTGTTTATATGTATGCGCTTATATCTCCAAACTGCAACAGAATTTTGCAAATTGGTTGCTGACTGAGCCTATTTCATTGTTGAATGCAACTAATACGGTGTAAGTCAGAATAAAAGATGTTTATCCAGATTACAATTGCCCACATTTGCATTAAAAATATATCCTGTATGCACCATGATTTTCCTTCGTGCAATTTATTGAGATTAAGATTTACCTGTTACAGTGAATGAAATAGTTAGCTGGAAGTTAATGCAAAGGAGAATGGTAAATGCGCAGTGCTTGCAAAATGTGGCTTCTGTTTTGGCCCAGAAATTTGCCAAGACAGATGGGATGAAGTATTCTTATCGACTGTAAAATGAATGGAGTCAGCCTCGTTTTAGTTCAGTTGGTTAGCCTTTAGAACAAAGCCAATATCAAAATTGGCACAAGAAGATTCCTATTTAATTCCATTTTGTTGGCAGCATTTCCGATCAATTCGTAGTGAAAAACTGCAATATTAATGCATGTCCGTTTTCATATTCTAAATTATATATGAAAAATCTTTTTAAAAATTGGTCCTACCTTTCATATGTAATAAAAATTACAGATGGTCTCTTTCTAGTTGGTTAGAATTAGCGTAATTGTATTGTGAAATTTTGGAAAATGTGATTTTGAATACTGAAGAGTTACTTCATTTTCAGGAGGTTAGGTGACACACACGCAGTACAGAATGAGCAATGAGTAGTGTTTTAATACATAAGAAGTGTTGTTGTCAACATCTGAAGTGACTTGTCAAAAGCCTGTACTGAGCAGTCAACAAGTGCTTCCTTCAGATATATTTACTAATTGATTGATAAGACTAATATCAGTGGCCAACTTTGAAGTTGGCATGTGAAGGGAAGGAGAAATGGGGATAAATCTTAGAATTGTTTTTCTTCTAGGGAAGAAGTCAATGCTTTTTGTGTTGAGACATCTTTGAGAAGATTGAATTCTCAAATGAAGTGACAATCAAGCTACTCATATTTTTCATTGTTTATCTGTGGCTTTAGGGTATGAAAGCAGTATTATTATGGTTTTTTCATTGTACAGTTATCAATTTATCACTGTCATGGCTTTCTCATTTGGCACTTCAGCATTGGTATTCTATATGTAACGTAGTGCAGATTTCCAGCCCCAAATCAGGATACTGAGAAGGGGGAAGTGCAATGAGATTTTGCGTCCATTTATATATTAGTTGTTGAAAGTAAGCATAGGTTCAGCAGGTGGTGAAGAAGGCAAATGCTATGTTGGCATTCATAGCAAGCGGATCTGAGTTACAGGGATGAGGATGTCATGTTGCAATTGTACAGGACCATGGTGAGACCACACTTGGAGTATTGTATGCAGTTTTCATCTCTTTATCGAAGGAAGGATGTTCTGGTTGTTCCGGGAGCGCAGCAAAAGTTTGCCAGCCTGGTTTCTAGGATGACAGAATTGATGTATGAAGAGAACGTGGATCAGCTAGGACTATATTCACTGGAATTTAGAACAATGAGGGTGATATCATGACCTATAAAATTCTAACTGGAGTAAACATCTGAAATGTTAAATATGATCTCTCTCTTGTATTGTCTCTGCGACTATAACAATATATTCTGCATTCTGTTCTGCTACACTTTGTATGGTACGATCTGCCTATATCACATGCAAAACAACTCTCTTCATTGCATCTCCGTGCAGGAGACAATCAATCAATTACAGTTAAGTGCTGGAAGATGTTCCCGATGACAGTGGAGTTGAGAACCAGGGGTCACCATCTAAGTATATGGAGTAGGCCATTCAGGGTTGAGAGGAAGAGAAATTTCTTTACCCAGAGAGTGGTGAGCCTGTGGAATTCATTACCACAGAAAGTTATTGAGACCAAAAAGTTGAATGTTTTTAAAATAAAGAATTAGCTATGGTTCTTGGGGCTAAAAGGATTAAAGGGAAAGTCTATTGAGTTGGATAATCAGCCATGATCATATTGAATAGTAGAGCAGGATTGAAAGACCAAATGACATATTTCTCCTTTTTCTATGATTTTTTTGTTCTTGATGCAGAGAAAAGGTCATTACTGAGTCAGTAATAATCCATATATGACAGTGGTGATCATGGGGCAGTTTTTTTCCAAAATCACATTTATAGCTGTATTTTATCCTCTGCTCTTTCAATTTTTTTTTCAAGTTTTCTGTTTTCCTTTCACGATTAAAAATTTGAGTGTTGACCTCATTGATACAAATAGGATAGGTTATTTATATATATATTTTGAAATAACTTATTATGAATTGGATTTTTGAACTATGAACTAGTGGCATGTGGGGGTTATCTGTGTGCCTGAAGGAATTTAGTAGTTAACGTTTAAATATTTTGTAGTCATGGTGATTTCTATTAAAACCATCTGAGAGAAAGAGCCTTCAAAAACAAATGGGTTTGTGTTTACATTAAAGTGATCAAAATACAGTATAGTGCATTAGGCTTTCTGACAGAAAATTCTGGACTTAATTGTTTTAAGGTTATGAGGGAAGCACCCATATCTTAGGCTGAAACCTTTACATTTTAATTTTCTTTGGGTCAGTTCTGCAGGATTTCTGGTATTGATAATTGCACCTAAGAAGGGGAGAAGATTGATTAAAAGATTGATTACCTCTGATTAAGGAGTTTAGTAATAATTCCAGACCAGAACTATTTGGGCCAACCCTGAAGTGGTTACTTAAAGCTGGCAAAGTTACAGGAAGACTGACAACAGTTGAAGTCAGTTAACTTAAGCTTATAGAGGTGATAATGGAGGAGATTGTGTCTGGTGTGAGTATCTGAAGGACTGCTTTTGAAATCTGTGAAGAAATATTTTGGGATTATATTTTTACTGTGCATTTCAGAAACCTTTAAAATTATATTATTGTAAATAATGGTTTATTCTACTTTACCTTTATTTCTTCTACGAAATATACTTTGTTTGTTGTTAGAACAGAATCTATAATAATCTGCACTTGTTTCAGTGATACCACCTTGTTCCTACTAAGAAAAAAAAATCAAGAGATCTATCAAATCAAATTTTGATCTGAGATCTAACTTATCCAGTAACAATGTCAACTAGAATTATGGCACATCAGTTCAATAATCCAGTTGATACTCATATCTGATGAGTCCCACTTGTATATACTCTTCACAAATGTCTGATGGGGATCAACAGTGGGGGCCTAAACTATTTTGATCATTTAAGGCCCTTCATTACAGCATGTGGTCCTACTGATCTGTGACATGGCTGAAATTAGCTAACTCATTAAAAATTGGAAACTAAAGTTGGGATCTTTGCAACAAATATCCAAGTACCAAAAGAATTATTGACATTTGTTTCCAAAATACATTAACTTCTATCTGGAGTGTATTAAATTAAGGTAATTAGCCTATTTTCTGCAGTTGTCTTTAGGCTGATTAGCAAGATTCATGGTGAAAGCGTGGAATCAGTTGCACAAGTACCTTAGTCTGTTTTACTTAATCTGCCCATGGTTAAAGGTTACATCTAAACTAAAACGATGTGGAAATAGTTTGTTCCTCATGGTTTGTGGGGTAGTGGGGGGAGGGTTGTTATGAATATATTTTTAGTTATTACATGGCATTACAGGATGCAGCTGTAGCCATCTTTTGGACAGATGGTTTGTAAATTTCACCAGTGTGGTATCAGGAATGCAAAAGAACTTCTACTGGAGCACTACTAACAAAAGTTGCAGATGTAGCTGGAAGCATGCAACTGCAATAATGGTTGAACAAGTGATTAATTCTGGACTTGAATTTCAAACACTGGGAACAGTTTAAGAGCATTTTTATGAAGCTTTATGGACCTAAGAATTAAGTTTTGTCATCAATATTAAATTTTTTTGAATCAGTTTTGTTCTTGTCAACATTATTATAGTGGTCCATGTGCCCACTGTGCACAGGAGACGACTAGAGTTGCTGTTGTTTGTATTGTAAGGGAAATGGATAGATGCTGCTGGATGTATCCTTGTGTTGAATGAGGCCATGGGGTTTGTTGGGTAGGCCCCCTTTGTATCAATGCGTTGTATTGCCAATTTGTCAAAAAGGGATTAAATCCTGACCAAAAAAAACCTAATAATTTACACAACTCTGGAAGATGATGATGCTTAGTTTCAAATGTATTTTTTGATCTAGGCTACAAATACAGTGAGATTGACCCCTAAGGTAGTGCCATGATTAGGTCTTGGGATCCCAAGGATACATATACCGATTGTAACAGTGTTGTGAATGCTCCGTCAAGTCACCCGGAGGAAACCCACGCAGACACGGGGAGAACGTGCAAACTCCACACAGTCAGTCGCCTGAGTCGGGAATTGAACCCGGGTCTCAGGCGCTGCGAGGCAGCAGTGCTAACCACTGTGCCACCGTGCCGCCCACCAATGGTATTTAGCTTGATGGGATAGAGGGATGAATTGAACAGAAACTTTGATTTCAGTGATGTTTTAATATATTTTCTGACATTTTAAGTAAAACAGTATTTGACAGAAGAGTCAGCATAGCTTTTGTTCCCTTTGTTTTCATATCTCAGAAGTAGTTATTATCAATTTTGTTCTAAAAATTAATTAACAATTTTTTAAAGTGTGAACTAGACTTGTGTATAATGCTGAGTTGGTGGTCAAGATGATGCTGGGACCTTAATTACATTGTGGGAACTTGTTTGCTTTGATTATTGATGTTCCCTCAGTTACTTTACAAATTTGATAATAGAATGAGAATGATTGGGGTCTTGTGGTGCATTGATAGAATCCCTACTTTTGAGCCAGAAGGCCTATTCAATGGGCTTTTTCAGCACTGTCGAAATTCAATGATTTATAGATTACATGTGTGCTTGGATAAAACACTTCTAAACAGGTTGACTTAAAAAAACTACTTTACAATGAGAAAGGCGAAAGCGTTGAGTGATTTTTAGTTGTATCGACCCCAGTTTCTGTTGTCCAGGTGTGTTGAAGTTGTGTCTTCATTGTGCCAGCATTCACATTGTTTTATAAAATTTTAAGCTATCTCAAGACTGTGACTTGAAAACAGTTCTGAGATTTGCAAAATAATCGATCGAAACCTGCATCCCCATTTTAAGTGATTAAAGACTTGACAGCAATCTAGGTTTATTCAGTACATTGCATCAGTTGTATGACGCTTTGATCTTTTACCATAAATTATGTTTTCTATGATCCCTGCCCAACTAGCTATCTAACCAAAGTTTGTACTTTCAAATAAACCTGTTGGACTATAACTTGGTTTGTGTGATTTTTAACTTTGAGAGTGTGGCGCTGGCAAAGCAAAGCAGGTCAGGCAGCATCCAAGGAGCAGGAGATTTTTAGTTGATTTTTAAGTTTGTCCACCCCAGTCCAACACCGGTACCACCATATCACATTGTTTAGTAATCATATGTTTCACTGATGGATTGATGAAGGACTAGTTGAAACTTCAACTTGTCATTCTTCCCAATTTAGGTTAAAAATAATATAAACTTTTTAATTTCTCCCACTGCAGCTTCAAACATAGTAATAAGTTACGTGTATGTGGTATGTTTAATCTGTTGCCCTCCCCTTCCTTTCAAAGTAAGTAACATCATAGGATATACGATTTTGCATAAGCTCTGTAAAAGTCATCACTTGTAGTGATGTTCTGTTGAGTAGGTTGGTCTTCAAAGAGGTATTTCTTCCCTACTATCCCAAAGCAGCCTTTTGTGTGTTGTACTCTCTCAGTTGTAATATATTTGCACGGTATTAAGCTCATCATATGGCTGTTAATAGAGGAGAAGATTTAATGTAATTTCCAAGCTTTAGGATCCTCCCAATATGTTATTTTAGAAGGTTTGTTTTTAAACTTTGCAGTGCTGTTTTAGGGGTTAATTATGGGTTTAGTTCCATCAAATAAACAGTAATTTTGTTTTCTAGGCAGTCACTGTTCGGATTGTTAGAGCCATAGACACAGCACATAAAAAAGGCCCTTTGACCCATCAAGTCTGTACAGTTCAAACACAATCAGCTAACTATCCTAATTCTGTTTTCTAGCAGTTGGCCAATAGTTTTGTATGCCTTGGCATAAGTGTACATCTGAATGCTACTTAATTGAGGGTTTCTGCCTCTACCATTCATGTAGGCAGTGAGTTCGAGATTTCCATCATCCTCTGAGTGAAAAGATTTTCCCCCCTCTAAACCTCCCATCCCTTACTTTAAATTTATGCCCCCTGGTCATTGAACCCTCCACCCTGGGGAAAAATTTCTTCCTGTCTATGCTTCTATGCCGCTCTTAATTTTATACATCCCAGTCATGTTCCAGCCTGTACTCCAAGGAAAACAACCCCAGTCTATCCAATCTCTTCACTACTAAAACATTCCAACTTAGGCAACATCCTGGTTCTACTGGCTGTCTTACTGTTTAGTATATGATTTGGGAGGTATGCTGGGCAAACCTGTGGAAAGTCACTTGGGTCACTGGACTCTGTAATTCAATTATCTTGATTAATAATCCAGAGAATGAGTTGTAGATAGTCAATCCAATGGGTTTGCATCGTTTATTAGTTATTTATAGGGAAGGAAACATGTCTGATTCTTAGCTTGACCTGGCCATTATTTCAGTCATATACCAATGAATTTTAATTTCACACTGAGGTGGAATTACAAACCCGATCATATCAAACTGCCTGGCTTTACCAATAATATCAAAATCCCAAGAATAGTTTTGTTTTTAAGAAAAGTACTCTCCGCTGTTGCTCCCTGGATTCATTTGTCTTGAATATCGAAGCATTTGTTTGGACGACATCAAAGATTTGTGAGGAAATTATTTGCAATGTTTCAGGCTCCAGGAGTTGTAGAAGCCACTTTATAATGTGGATGATTCTGACAACTGATGTAACAAAGGCAATTACTGTTATTAATTTGTTTCAAAACAATGACCATAAAACCTCTAGTACTAGATACAAGGGGAGATGCTGGAGTTCTAATAGGAGATTCAAAGAATTAAATGTGAAAAGAAACCAGTGCGAGTGATGACCTAAGTTTCTAAAAAAAAACCCTTCTTGCTTACTGTACTTTAAAGCTGCAGCACAATATTTTGAGTTAATTGTACATAGGGCGAGAAAATTCCACTTGCCTCTGGGTTTTCATTGAAACACAACTAGTCCTAGCTTAAAAAGGGGCATCCATGTATTTCCTTTATATGCTTTTACTTTGCTTTCTTGTATACAATGCTATTGCAGCTTGTTTTAACCCAATTGTTAGTTCATGTAAGCATTTAAGTAAATATTTTATTTCGGTAACTGGTTTCCAGTAAATTATCAAAACTTGACTATACAGTTCTTGAGGATGCTGTTCAGGCCTAGTCAGCATGAATAAGTCAGAACATAAGTTGCATTCCCTGTCTCTTTTGGATGAAGTAGTGATTTAACCATGGCAATTTATGATGAACAGTATTTGAATGTCAGGAGGTTGAGTTCGTGGTCTTCACGGATGCTGCCTGAACTGCTGTGCTCTTCCAGCACCACTAATCCAGAATCTGGTTTCCAGCATCTGCAGTCATTGTTTTTACCTGAGTACAGTAACTAGCTGCTATTGAGACTAATGGTATTTTGTGCTTCAAACTCTTTAATCTTGTGATTTAAATATAAATGTTTTGTTTATTCCATTTTAGCTTCACTTCCTTAACGTAAAAAGCTTCTGTTTTATGTTAAAACCAAAGCTGCAATGTTGTATGCCTGTATTTCAGTAAAAGACTACCTTGTTCAAACCAAAAAGCAAAATATGACCTATCAAGCCAGATTTCAGTCTGGCTCCTGACTTGTCTAGCTGGATCATACACACTTTACTGCCAATGAACCACTTACTGAATTGTACACATTATTGTTTGAAATGCAGCAAATAATTTGTGCATAGTAAGATCCCACAAACAAGCAATTAAATAAAGACCAGAAATCTGCTTCAGTGATGGAGTTAAGGGATAGTTATTGACCAGCTCCCTGCAGAGAGGTCCCCTGGTCTTCTTTGCTTATGCTGTGGGATCTTTACACATTCACCAATTGGGGAGGTGTAGCCTCAATTCATTTACCCTCGCCAACAGATGGCACCTCCGACAGTGCAGCATCCCTCTGGCCTGTGACTAGAGTATGCCTGGATTCTGTGTCCGAATCTAAAAGCTTCAACCTCCTGTCCCAATGATGGTTGTGCTCCCACCATGCCGAGGCTAACTCTGTCTGTTGTCCTCATGTCTCCTGTTGCTGGTCTCATAAAAGCTAGGAGCCTGCAGTCCCTATCCCTTCTTCTACCCTCTGGAAACGGGAGGATTATGGATGAGAAATCAGAGAAGCATCAGTCCAGACCAGACTGCTTTCAGGTTCACTGGATTATTTCTTGGGATGAGAGGATTTTCTTAAAGGAGAAGCTGAGTAACATCAGACCCAGAACGAAAAATTATCTCACTGAAACAGTAAACTGCTGAGGTGCTGTTTCCCTTGGCTGGGGAATTGAAAACAAGGGACACAGACCCAGGATGAAAGGTTGGGGGGCGAAGGTGAGGGTATTTTGGGGAAATGGTGGTAAACAGAGAGTAAATGTGGAGCTCAGACACAAGCTCTGAATGGTAGAACTAGCTGGAGGGCTGAATGGCCTTCTCCTCTTTCTATTTCTTATATTCTTCTATTTCTACAAGAGTCAGTACCTTTCGGGAAAGAGAAGGAATTAGGGGAAGGTGTTGGGTAGCGGGGTCTTTTGATGAGTGGACTCAGTTACAGCTATTCTCCACACACCAATAGAAATGGAGATTAAAATAAGAAAATATAAACGGTTAACTAAACTGTGTACATCGATTTTACAGTTGATGACCTCCTGCAAGAAGCAAATATCCCCCCGAACGGCATTGTAAAATACGAGGACTTCATCCGGAGCATCACCCTCCCACTCGCAGATTACTGAACTTCTATCAAATGATACACCAAGGAATTGGAATACCTCAACGCACCCTCTCCAGGTTAAACCACCCAAATTATCTACTGATTGACTCCAATGCTACCCAAGGGAAGATCAGTTGTTACCCCAAGCACCAAGATAAATACCGTTGAAAGAGTTCATTTGGTCTCCCTTCAATGTGCAAATCTTTCTTCTGCATCACAGTATCCACCTATCTCTTAAACAACTCAAAGGCTCCTCCTCTCTACTACTCTGCTCAGATTACATTCCTAAGTGTTGGGCACACAATGTGTGAAGCTGAATTTATTTTGTCTTCATTCATTGGATTGTAGGCACCACAGCATTTAATACCCACCCTAACTGCCCTTGCGAAGGTGCTAGTGACTAACCTTCTTGACAACTGGGTGGCTATTAGGATATTTCAGAGGGTACATAAGTATCAACGGCTTTGCTGTGGGTCTGCAGCTATATATGACTCTAGGAGGTGCAAGCTTATCACAATTAACTTCCTGATAGCAACCCTAGCTTAGTCTTTCTTGTTGCTATGTGTACAAGCCTTGCCCTCCTGTCATGGTTAAATCTGAAGTGGCCTTCTCAGTCCTCAGTTTTCTGATACTACTTAATTAATATCTTTGATGGTCTGACAGACTGATGCCTCTCAGTCACCTCTCATCAAGACAGGGATGCTTGACCTTTGTAGCTACAATGAAAATCTGTAATTATGTAGCACTTTTAACTTAGTAACATTTCCCAAGATACATCATAGAAAAATTATCACCCAAATGTGATAGCGAGCTACCGAAGGTGACATTAGGACAGGTGAGAGGTAGGTTTTAGGGTGTTTCTTAAAGGGATGAGAGAAATAAAGAAGGAGAGAGGATTAGGAAGAGGTAAATGTAACCAGAATTGATAGTGTCTTTAACATAGTGAAATGCTTCAAAATGTATCACCAGTGATATAAAGCAAAATTTGATATCCAGGCACATTGAGGTATTAGACGAAACAGATGGATTTTGAGGGAGCTTTTAAGACAGGAAGAAGGAGTGAAGAGTTGTGGGGGGTTTAGGGAGGGAACATCGGAACATGAAGCTTGAGAGCTGAAGGTGCAGCAATCTGCTGGTGAGAAAACTATCATTTCCCAAGTGTGCAAATATCTAATCCTCTGGTGCAAGTCTAGACTGCTGTGGGCAAGTAGAAGACTACTTTAAAAAGGAAATTGTATGTCATGTTTTGAAGTAGCTTTGTCTTTTGCTGCACGTAATCCTTTGGAACCTCAAGCTTCATCCAGTTATGACACTAAAGTTGCCCTTGATTGGCACGATTCATCAAATATACATGCGTCATTATGTTTAAGCATTGATGCCCCTCAAGTTGTAAACTAGATATCTTGTGCTCCTGCCTCACAGGTTTTTTGCTACAGAACTTAGACAGTAATTGTTGTTTGGAAAAATAGCAACTTGGTACATCCCAAAATCTGCCAAAAAATTTTTCTGAAACATTCACTACTTAGAAGCAATACGCAGTGCTGCAAAAAGATTGAATTATGTAAATTTTGTTGAAAATCAGATATTTACTTGGAATGTAAAAATCAGTAAAAATGAAATCAGATTGCAAGAAGATAATTTCAGTCAATAAATTGTAGTTGATGTAGTCACAACAGAATGTTGGAGTAAGTGAAGACTGCAGATGCTGGAGATCAGGTTAGAGTGTGGTGCTGGAAAAGCACAGCAGGTCAGGCAGCATCCGAGGAGGAGGAGGAGGAGAAT
The DNA here is from genome assembly GCF_004010195.1 of Chiloscyllium plagiosum. Lineage (NCBI taxonomy): Eukaryota > Metazoa > Chordata > Chondrichthyes > Orectolobiformes > Hemiscylliidae > Chiloscyllium > Chiloscyllium plagiosum. The sequence goes on along the minus strand of NC_057745.1, from coordinate 4,882,283 downwards.
TGACATTTCGGGCATAAGCCCTTCATCAGGAATGAGGCTTGTGGTCGAGAGATAAATGGGAGTGGAGTGGGATTGGGGGGGGGAAGAGGTAGTTGAGAAAAAATAGGTAGATGAAGGTGAGGGCGAAGGTGACAGGTTGGAAAGGAGGGTAGAGCGGATAGATGGGAAAGATGATCAACAGGTCAGGAGGGCGGTGCCGAGTTGGTGGCTTGGGACTGGGATAATGTGGGGGAAGGGGAAATGAGGAAATTAATGAAATCCACATTGATCCTGTGTGGTTGCAGGGTCTCAAGGCGGAATATGAGGCGTTCTTCCTTGGGCGTCGGGTGGTAAGGGTTTGGCGATGGAGGAGACCCAAGACCTGCATGTCCTTGATGGAGTGGGAGGGGGGAGTTGCAGTGTTCAGCCACGGGGCGGTGATTGGTGCGGGTGTCCCAGAGATGTTCTCTGAAATGATCCGCAAGTAGGCGTCCTGTCTCCTCAATGGAGAGGAGACCACATCAGGTGCAATGGATGCAGTAGATGACATTGGTGGTGGTACAGGTAAATTTCTGTCTGATGTGAAAGGATCCTTTTGGAGGTGAGGGGTGTGGTGGGGGGGGCACAGGTTTTGCACTTCCTGTGCAAAAATCGGGTGTGGGCTGGTGGGGGGACGTGGATCTGACGCGGGAGTTGAGGAGGGAATGGTCTCTCCGGAACGCTGATCGGTGTTGGCAGGGAAATATGTCTCTGATGTTGCAGTCAGTTTGTAGGTGGCAGAAGTGCCATATGATGTATGCAGAGGTTGGTGGGGTGTTGCTCTACTTTAAAGCAGAAGGTCTTTTATGAACCTTTGATGTTTGAATGGAGTGTGGAAGGAATGGGGTTCTTTTTTATTAAAAAATACAGACTTCTTTTTTCATTTGTTTTTCCCCTCATAATTCAAAGATCAAATGCTAAGAGCCACCATTTATTTTTGAACCATATCAGATTCTCCATACTGCAGATTCCATGTTTGATCTTTCAAAATGGCTGTTGGCTTCTGCCAAATTAATATGTTGTTTCTAAGCTCTCGATTGTCTGATGTTGAGAAATTCAAAATCTCTCAAATTTAAAGCCACAATTGCTGTACGATGGAATGTTGCCAAGTTTACAGAAACCGAGTGATGCAGAAACAGGAAATAGAGCAGGTATTCGTATCATGTATTTGTGATTCTTATATGTCTTTTACGTAGTTTGAAAACAGTTGAGCATGGTAATAAATTGATATCAACATTGTGTGAAATTTCCAAGCTGTGTGTACTTGAGGGAAAGCACCTAGGTATAGAATTCATCCCTTCAAGCATCAGTTGTGTCTAGAGAAAACATTGAGTTGTGCAACGCTAGTTTGAAGTAATGATAAGGAAATCAATTTAATATATTGATTTTAAGTACATTTATTTGCCGAGTACAAATATATGCTGGCTCTCCTCTCAAATGCTTTTTCTGTTAATCAGTGATTTTCTTCCAGTGATCTTTAAGCATCAGTTTACTGCTTCATTTTCAATGTCAGGTGCTAACTAAACTGGAATGCATTCACCCATTGATATTGAATACTGAACCAGTGATATGTTAATCCATTGAACTCCAGGATCTGAATTATGGGTGAGATTTCACGGTATAATTTGTTATCCGGGTCTGGAATGTTATACTGCAAGGTCCAGTAGGACACTCTCACATTTCCAGTCAGTTCCATTTCTGGCATCTATTAGTCAGCAACCTTGCGTTGCATGTTTGTACTTGAGTTGAGATGTTTATGTTTTGCTTATGCTTAATATGCAGCAGAAATATCTTTGTGAAGAGAAATACTGAAATAGAATAATTGTACTTGTGAAAAATAGAAATTTCATCAAATCTTTTGCTGCAATGATTAAGACTGTGGAGTATTTCTATTGCCAAGTAGAAACCAGTTTGAATCTAGATACGTTTCTAGCAGGTGGTGCTGCAGTGTGACATCCAGACTTGATGGTTGCTATCTCCTACTGTCAAAACTTTCCTTTAAATATACTTCATATAAAACATGGACTTCCGTATATTTCGGTATGCCATGACTGTAGTAGTATAATGCAGGCTTTGTAGATTTTCCTTGCTGGTCAGAGCAAGTGCCATTCAGATTCAAAAGTTTCAGCATTGCCTGTTACAAATATTATTGGTTTCAAATCTCTAAATCCATGCCTTTTGTTTAAGATATTTCTGAAAATCACTTTTTTTATTTCTCATGAACTTCTGCTTGCACTTTTCTACGTGATAGTAAGCTCAACAGTCTGGAAAGATCCTGCATTCGATCTCTGTTTCATGTTGAGTTGGCTGATCTTAGCTAGGATAATAGGAGTGCTATGATTAGCTTCTGCATCACTGGCAAATCAAGCAATATTCCTACTCCTGGGAAGTAATGTATCTGGATGATGGACAGCGATAGAATGCATTTAACTGGAATGGTACTAGTGGTCAAATAACCTGACATTCAAATGATCTCATGCATGAAGAGTGCTTTGAGATGCTGCAAGACTGATGGAACTCTAACCCATTATGAGTCAATAGGCAGAATAAGAAGGCATTTGGGAAGAACAAGTACTTGTCATGCCTATGATACATTTGCGTGAATTACCTAATTAATGGCTATGTTTGTCTAACAAGCAGCTATTTATCAAGTATGTCAGTTGCATATTCTATTTATAATCTAGTTTTTACAAGATTTTTGTAACCTAAAGAAATGTATTCAAACTGCTTTGATTTAATTTGCTTCATTATTTCTCATGATTTGTTCCAAATTTAATAAGCTGGTGTTACTTGAAAATGACGTCCATAATGGTTGCGGACCAGGCATCTTAAAGGAAATTTCCTAATTGCTTAATCTTGTATGCCCTAAGATCTCAAGATACTGAAATAAATATTAGTTTTTCTAATCTAAAACCAAAAAATGCTGAAATTACTTAGCAAGTCAGGCATCATCTGTTGGGGGAGCACGATTTTAGTACTGATAAAAGGGTCAGACTCAAAAAAAAACAGTTATAGATGTTTAACAAATTTTAAGTATAGGTGCAAAGAAAGGGGTTTAAGGTCAAAAGAAAATGAAAGCTGAAAGACAGGAGAGATTAAATAACAAAAGGGATAGTGGTGCAAAGCATAATTGATTAGTAATGGAAAAATAATGAAACAAAAATATGTCTAGTGGAGCTATAAATAGCACAAATACAAAAAAAATTAGTGATGAGTATGATCTTGAATTATTGAACCCAGTGTTGAGTCCAGAACACTGTTTTGTGTTCCAGTCAAGTGATAAGCTGCTGTTCCTTTAGCTTCATTTGAGGCTGAGGAGAGCAGAAGTCAGGAGTAGAGAACTAAAATGCCAAGTGGCTGAATGTTCACGGTTATTCTTTTCCATCTGTTCCATACGTACCCATTTCAACATTGTGAGGTGAATACCATGCTACACATGGACCATTATGATGTCATTGGACTAACATTGACTTTTGCTTGAGAGAACAGTGCAGTAGGGCTTGGTCTAGAATTAACTTCCCATCCAGGAACGCATGGAAGACATACTGACAGAGAAAGTGCTTTATATGTATGTTTCTGCCTGAAAGACATTTTTTGTTGCCTTTACCTTTAGCCCTTGCACGAAACCACACGCACCTTTTGGAATCGAGGTGGTCTGCTTGTGAGGTTTCGGCAATTTCTCTGTCGTCCATGCCCATTCACGAAGCCTGGTTGGTGACCAGGTTTTATCGAGGTGGAAAAGTCAGTGAACTTTGATGGGAGATCCTTGCAATGTAAGTGAGACACAGTGTTTACAGGTTTTAAGTGTTTTGAAGCTTGTATTTTAAAGAAACAAAAATATTTACTTGCCAGAGTTAGAGTTCCATCATGAATGCTGCTTTGAGGGTTAATGTTTGGTGTTAGTTGATGAAGGTGGTTGGTGCTGTCTATTCTATTCCTTTGCCTCTTGTTCCTCAGGAGCCCAATTTTGACTACAGCAATCTGAG
>NC_057745.1:4862904-4877779 GCF_004010195.1 Chiloscyllium plagiosum | reverse complement strand
ATCTTTGTCAATCTTCTCTTTACTCCCTCCTGTGCCACTATATCCACATGGCAACCATATGCAGCACTCAGAGTGTGATTTAATCAGGATTTAAAACAATAAAAAGGAAGTGCTGGATATGCTCATAAGGTCAGGAAGCTCCTCTGGAGAAAAACAGATTTAATGTCGACGACCTGAGGCATAACTTCTTCAATTTTCAATTCTGCCCCCCTAGAAATAATACTGAGTATTATTTCGGTTTGCTTTCTTCATAGCCTGTTCAAAATCAGCCAATTTGTTGTGAGTGAGAATGAGAAATTACTTCACACAGTATACATCAGTGTTAAAAATCACACAACACCAGGTTATAGTCCAACAGCTTTATTTGGACTATAACTTGGTGTTGTGTGATTTTTAACTTTGTCCACTCCAGTCTAACACTGACTCCTCCACATCATGTACATCAGTGAAACAGGAGGTTCTCAGATAGCCATTGTATGGGGTAGGTGGTCATTGGTACTGTAAGATAGGCTGCATTTTTCCCATTTTATTCTCAAAGTGTGGGAGTTATATGTTAGATAGCGACCGAGATACCGCCCAAGCATTGTGATAATTTTTGAATTTCAAAATTATGGGCGGCACGGTGGCACAGTGGTTAGCAGTGCTGCCTCACAGCGCCAGAGACCTGGGTTCAGTTCCCGCCTCAGGCGACTGACTGTGTGGAGTGTGCACGTTCTCCCCGTGTCTGCGTGGGTTTCCTCCGGGTGCTTCGGTTTCCTCCCACAGTCCAAAGATGTGCAGGTCAGGTGAATTGACTGTGCTAAATTGCCCGTAGTGTTAGGTAAGGGGTAAATGTAGGGGTATGGGTGGGTTGCGCTTCGGTGGGTCGGTGTGGACTTGTTGGGCCGAAGGGCCTGTTTCCACACTGTAAAGTAATCTAATAACTCACTCTTTCAGGCACTAATTGGTGAACTAACAAGCACAGAATTGTTAGATTTCTCAGCCTATGGCAGGCCTTGACATCTTGCCCCTAAATTTGCCAGCCAATCCTGCCCATTTTGTGTTTGCAGTTGCATCCAACTTAGGACAATTCCACATCCACAGTCTCACCCTCACCCCAGCAGGCAATTCCCCAAAGTTTCCCAGTCAGGCCACTACCTTTCTCACCAGCTGGGAAGATAGGCCATCAGGCAGCTGATAAGCTGCTATGATCTGCCTGTACAGCTCGCAAAACAAAACTTTTCACTGTACTTAGATACATGTGATTACAATAAATCAAATCAAATTGGATCCATTAAGTGGCCATCAATTAGTGACACCCCAATGGGCTTCTTACCCAGAACTGAACTGGTGACATGATGGGAAGGGGAGAGTATTTTTCCATTGCCAAAAATTATTTCTCCTTTTGGCCATCTCCAAGGAGGGAAATATTCTGCCCATAAACCATTACAGCACATTGTGGTCCGTTAATGAATGTTGACTTTTATGTATCAAGCTTTTGTATGGGAACTAGTTTGAGCTCAGGACCTGAGAGCGTTGTGGTCAAAGGGTCATTGGACTAGAAACACAGATGCTGTCAGATTTACTGAGTTTTTCCTGAAATTTCTGTCTGTGTCTCCAGTTACACACTGGTACACTTCAGTGCTGTCAATCACTGAGTCCAGGGTAGAACATTCAGTTCGACTTCTGCTCAGGCGGTGGCGACAGAGTGCCACTATTCTCTGTCTGAAACAGATGTTTCAGGAGGATTTGTTTTATTAACGTCAGTTGTGCCACGAGGACCTGCCTGCGCTGTTGCAAAATACGTTGCAAGAAATTGTGAAGACATTTCAGGAGAAGGAGGAATCCCCCATTTGTATTGTCCTGTGACTCGTGATGTGTTAGACCACACCTGCAGTAAACCTGTGGACATTGAAATGAACCTTTTCAGTTTGTCCCAATCAGAGTTACCCTCTCGCCCCTCATCAAAACAACGAAAATACGGGACAGCAACAGGACGTTGGAGAAGTACAGACAAACCCCTCAAACTTGGAAGTAGATGTCACAGTGCCATTATTTCGCCAGTTCTGCGCAGTCTCCAGCCAGAGACCACCCATTGAGGTTCAATAACTAACAACATTGACAGCAACAGAAAGTTGATCAGTTCCTGGCCTTTGGAATGGGAAACTGTTACTGAGCAATATGAATAAATTTCACCAATATAGTTCACTCCAAACTCCTGTCTCTAAACTGTGACAATGTCTTGAGCACACTTGCATCAACTTCAGGTCTGGGAATTAAACAACAGCAGATCTGTGTTTTGCCTGTCTGGCAGACAGGAGGTATACTGTCCCCTCACTCATATGAACTGCTTTGCATTGGAAAAGTGGCTATTGGCTTTCCGGGCTGTGTGTCTCCCGTTGACATCATGTGATATACACTCGCATGTTTTGCGGTGCAGCGATAGTGTCTATATCTCTGGACTGGGTTCAAATCCCACCTACTTCAGAGATCCATCATAACAAAAGTAAAAAGGCAGATTTAAAGTATCTACAAGCAGATAACACGCAGTATAAGTCAAAGAAGGGCTGACTCTTGTGAAAGGAAGCATCAGTAGTGCAGTTCATGTCCCACCTACTCCATATATGCATTATAACCTCAGGAAGGGAGACTTGTATTTAATAGCACTAGTCCTGAACAACATCCCATCGCGCCTTACAGTCAATGGAGTTTAGTCACAGTTCTAATGTAGGAACGTTGTTAACTTTTATGGATAAGACTTTTTTAAACTTTAAAGACATTCTTAAATTTCATGGAGCACCAATAAATAACAAAGTATATTTCGGAAAGAGTACCTGACACTTGCAACTGAACGCTATGGAATTGTACAACTGCATGCATCTGTTAATGGCTACCTAGGCCAAGCCCAGGAGCAGACCTACAACGAGGAAGTCCAACTTGCCCCAGCCCCTCTGAAGGATTTTATATTTAATGTTGACCATTTCCAAACCAACTGTTGGCAAATCTTTCACAGCTGTGAGCAGATCTTTAGCTGCACTATTCAGACACTCCGTTTACAAAGCTATGTTGTATTGGTACAAGCCAAGAGTCTCCTCAGGCCTCTGCCTCCCAAATGTAGTATAGATAAGTCTCCTGTGTCAGGTTCGAGATAACTCCAACTGCTATTAAACATTGAAGCAAAAACAGAAATTTCTGGAGAAACTCAACAGGTCTGGCAGTATCTGTGGGAAGAAAGCAGCATTAATGTTTTGAGTCCAGTGAGACTTCATCAGAACCATTCTGATGCAGAGTCACTGGACTTAAAATGTGAACGCCCTAACTGTGCTGTGGGTGGTTCTGCACCCGAAAGACTTCAATGATTCAAGCAGGCAGCTCACCATTACCTTCTCTGGGGCAACATGGGTTGGCAACTATACCGAGAACCTATGATGTATAAAAAACGTAGGTTTTAAGATGCATCTTTGCAAAGGAGTGAGATTTAGAGCAGTTTTGGCAGGAAACCAGAGTTTAGGGCCTAACTGATTGAAGGTATCCCAATGGTGGGATGACAGAAATAGAGATGTATATAATTCTCTTTAAATCATTATCTCATTTAAAAGTTGTTTTGGGGAAGGCATGAATAAAAAGCATCTACATGCAAGCAGGTTTCTTGAATTGGACACATGATGACAAAATCCTCCTCATGTTCAGTTCTTCAATCTCAATGAATTTCAAAGTATCATTTGATAAAGATTGTGCTATTTTTAATCCTAGTGAAGACTTCCTACACTTCATAAAGGTCACAAAGATAAATAAATGTGATTGGAGATTATTCAAATCCATCCAACTCATTTCTCGATGGAGACCACTGCACTCAACAAGCACCTAACTCCCTCTTATACAATGTCAGTGACTTTTCCAATTGGTTGCCCAGTGCAATAATAAAGGGGATGTTTCCTGCTTTCAGAGTTGATGACTGTCTTTTTTTGATTTTCCCTATTTATTGATTAGACTATTGATTGTTACCTATTTTACACACCATTCTGTCTGCACAGTAATTCTCACCTGCATAACAGCAGTGATTGTGCCTTGAGCAATTTATTGTGTGAAGCAAATTAAGTGGTTACAATGTGCTAGCACACAGTATAAACAAAAATTACCATATGATTTTTTTTTACTAATTATGCTTGATACAAAACTATGGAGTCCACCAGTCAATACTGATTTAGCTGACTTTTGTTGAAGGTGCAGTTCAGGACTGCATAGTTGTCCTCAGTGCCCTAAATTCAACCAAGTCATTAATCAGGGATTCAGCCTAATCACCGTCAGAAAGTCTACATTTGTATGGAGGTTCAGGGGAGGTAGGTATTGTGTCTGGTTGAACTCTTTTCTGGTGCTGTACAATGTAAATAGCCCAATGGCAACATAATATTATTTGATGTTAATATTATTTTGAAACTGATATAAAATAGCAGACCATTCTAGGGCACTTCACAGGAGTGTTATCAAACAAAATTTAGCACCAAAGAGATATGAGAACACAGTGGGTTGGTAAAAGAGGTATATTTTAAGGAGCAGCTTAAAGTAAGCAATTAGGAAGGCAAATAGTTAGTGTTTATTATGAGAGGATTGGAGTACAGTAATAATGATGTTACAATTGTACAGGGTTTTGATGCGACCACATCTGAAAAGCTGTCTGCAGTTTTGGTCTCCACATTCAAGAAAATACAATATATACTTGCATTGGAGATGGTACAGTGAAGGTTCATTAAATTACTCCCTGGGATGAGACCGTTGTCCTGTGATAAGAGGCTGAACAAATTGGATCTATATTCTCTGGGGTTTAAGAGAATGAGAGATGATCGCATTAAAATGAGCAAGATTCTGACGGGGCTTCAGAAGATAAGGAGAGATTTCTTCACACAAAGTATTGTGAATCTCTGGAATTCTCGACCCCAGAGGCTTGTCGAGTCTCCATTGTTGAATTCGCTTAAGGCTGCGATAAGACCATCTTTGGCCTCTCGAGGAATCAAAGCCTATAGGGGAGTGGGCATTAAAGTGGAGTCGATACCCAAGATCAGCCATGATCATATTGAATGGTGGAGAAGATTCAATGGGCTGAATGGCCTCTACTAGCACTTATTTCTTATGTTCTTGCATCAAAGGAGGAAAGGTGGGTAGCAAGATGAAATTTGGGAAGAAATTTCAGAAATTAGAGCCCAGGCAGCTGAATGCATGACCACCCATTTTGGGGTGAGTAAAGCTGAGAATGCAGAAGGGCAGAGCGGTGAGATCTGGAAGAAGATACAGGAATAGGAACGTATGACGAAATGAAGGAATTTGTAAACAAGGTTGAGAATTTTAAAATGGAGATGCTGTTAACTGGAAGCAGTCTAATTCAACGAGGTCAGATTATTGGTGATCAGGACATGGTAGCGAACTAGTAGTGAGTTAGGGCCTTCAGTTGAAAGTAATAACTGGGAGCACAGAAATAAAATGAACTTTTTCTAACTAAGCAGATGTGCTGATTAGTTACATTTGATAATCACTGGACTACCAGCCAGTAAATAGTACCTTGGGGTCGGGTTACAAACTTAGCGGAAACACAGGCTGTTACAGTGAACACATGACCGTAGCATGCAAATTGCATCGTGTGCCCGTGTTTAACACTTAACTGTGAGCCGTGGTCTCGGTTATCTGCCGCCTGGTAATTATGGGAGTGAACCCCATGACCGAAGCATCAGGGAGTTGGATGTAATTGGAGTTGACCACATCGCCACTAACCAATTGATTAGAAATAGGTTAAGCGAAAGACCAAGTTATTTCGTACCAAGATGTAACGTGATTACTGATAATCCACCGGGTAATTTCTGGCGTTAGGCGCTTGCACTGCAATACCTTCCTGCTTTGTTTCTTTAAATAAGGAAGACTTTGCATTTAGATAGCACCTTTCACCTTCTTAAGGCAACTGACTGAAAGTGGGCAACCAAATAATGCACAGCTAGATCCCACGCGGACATGATGCTGGTGGTTGAGTACATAGAACATAGCTTAAAAATGTGTTGCTGGAAAAGCGCAGCAGGTCAGCTGCGCTTTTCCAGCAACACATTTTTAAGCTCTGATCTCTAGTGTCTGCAGTCCTCACTTTCTCCTACATAGAACATAGAACAGTACAGCATAGCACAGGCCCTTCGGCCACGATGTTGTGCCGAACATTTGTCTTACTCTAAAATGAACCTACCCTACACAACTCTCAAATGACTGCTCTCCATGTGCTTGTTCAGCAGTCGCTTAAATGTCCCTAATATCTCTGACTCTACCACCACTGCTGGCAGTAGAGTTGGGTTACACCCCTGTTTCCAATAGTAATGTGGATGTTTTGTCTACTTAAATAGTCAGAGAGCGCCGACATTAGTTTTAGAATCTCGATGACTGGGAGTGAGCACAGTGCAGAAATCTCCAAACACAAGTATTGTCAGTTCAAAAGGGCAAGCTGATTGTTGGAGACTTGAGAGTGGTTTATGGTCTGGGCGAAGGCTCAGTAGTGTTAGCAACCCAAGATCTGGGATAATTATAACTGATGTTCACTATCTTGCGTTTCAAATTGTGTGAAAACTGCATGGTGTATTTTTTTTAATGTTCTTGAACCAATACCAAAAAAAAAGCGAAAAACACCGACCAACAGAACAGACTTGGATGATCAGTTCGCCCCCAAAACCTTGAAATTGTTCTGCGTCCGTGAATCCAGTGGAGATGATGCACATCTGCACAATAATAGACCTCAGATCTGTCATCAGACCCATGGAACCTGATCAGGATTTGAAATAGTTTCACAGAGTCCTTCAGGATACCCCCCTGCGATGTTATTGCCTCTTCTGGAGTTTCCTCCGAACAGGGTACCTGAAGTTGAGCTGCATGAAGGTGGCAGTTTGGCTTCAATCTCCCGGAAGATTTCTATTCTCCATTCGATGTCGGGGTTTTTTTTTTCAAGCTTTTTTGAGAAGTAATTCCCCCATTGATTATAAACTAAAAGCCCGCAGTAAAGCAGAGAAACCCCGGAAAAGGGCAAAGTATTCAGCGCTTGTTTGAAAAAAAAAGCTGAACGACAGATTTTATCCAGTTAGTTTTCTTCAGTTCCCCCATCAGCCCTCAAACTATTCCGGAGCATTTACAATTTTAGTTCTTCATGAGCGACTAACACTTTGTCAGTCAAATTTTATACATTTTACAGCGTATAATGTAAGGTAGTGCATATAATGTAATATGCAGTAGATATACAGTGCATATACATACAGTACACAACCTATATACATACGTTATACAGTAAATATACACAGTATAATGTCTATAGATATGCTATAAATTGTATATACATACAGTATGTAACCTATATACATACATTCTACAATATATCTATTATATACAGTATACCAAGTCAGTTAGACGCCACAATGTTGTCCTTTAAGTTCCTGTGCACATGTGAGACATCCCTCTGAGAACCAAAAGCGGACTCTTACACACATCCCCGACTGGTTTTTGCTTTGTGCTGATCATTTCCCGAAGCTCAGCATCTCTCCTCGCAACTTCCTCAACAATGTTTAGTATTTAAAATGAACTACATGTTTCCAGTAACTGTACAAATAAAAGGGTATTGGCGCGGGGTCTTTCCCAGTTCGGGCTGTAGTCCGCGCAATGCCTTCTGTCCGTCTGTCTGTCTAAGGTTTTGTTGATCAGTCTGCGAGGGAACCTGTTTCTGTGTTCCCACTCACTTCCCCTCCTAAATCCAACAGTAAATGGATTGCTGCTAATGTAACCAGCAGGATATTTTAATGTTGCGGATTGGGAGTTTTTGTTTTGAAAAGCTGTTTTGTTTTTGGATCGCCCTGTGCCACAAACGTTTGAGCGAAAGTAATTTATTTCAGGCAATGCTAACGAAATTTTTAACGCCTGTTTCCCCCCTCGCCCCCCCCCCCCCCCCGCCTTCTTATTTTCAAGTTGTAATCGAGAAAGCAACCCTTGAGTTTTTTCCCTCATGCCCGCGCACTGAGTGTAGTGATAGCCCTGGTGAACACAGTAATCTGACTCCGTTTAATCTTGTGATTGTTTAATCCACAATCAAAGCAGCTCAAAATACACCGGTTTTATCTTTGGCCGGGCTAATTTTAAATCAACTCTGATCTTTAAATGTGTAATACTCAAAATCCCATTCCCCAGTGATAGCAAGAGAAATCATAGAGAACGGAGGGCAGTGAGTGTACACGTCAGCGTGGAAGGAAATGTAGACATCATGGATGTACCATCCTGGAAGTTTGTGGCAAATGTACATTGTAAAATCTTACTCTGATTGATGGTCAATAAGAAACCTCCAAATAATCCGCTCTCATCCCCTCCTCCCAATGTTGTAATCGAAAATCACCTCAGCACCTCAAACCCTGAACTCATTTTCGCTCAGAATTAAACAATTTGAGGCACCACGGATTACATTTCCCCGTCCCCATCCCCCACTCTCCTCAGCACTCCTGGAGGTTTTGAAAGTGAGAAAGCCCAGAGGCTAAATTCCTAGGACAGTGTTCTTCCAGCACCCTACAGACCGATGGGGTGATTCACCAAGGGCAACTCAAATAATCCAAGTCAAGAAAACGGTTTAAGGCCGACTTTATTTTAAGAACAAAATCACTTTAACAGATTTCCAAACGGAATCTTTTACACACTGAATTACCTCTTAAAGTGCTCTTTTAATAACATCGATAATATACAAAGGTAATTTTGTTCCCCATTAGATTTTCGGACTGAGAAAGGCAAATAAATAATAAATAAATCAATAAGTTACAACCATTAAATACTTTACGAACGAAATCACATTACAGAAAGATAAATTGCACATAACCACTTATTTCTTATCAACAATATTTTTAAATAAGTGGACATTAATTCAGACAGGTAGGTCTGTAACAGTGACCCTGAGGTCATCTATTCACTTTTCATATACAAAATTTCGTGCTCCTTAGTCCTTGCATTTATATTCACAATCTCCGTGCTGGCACACGGGCCCCTCCTGGTTGTTAGTGGTTTGGCTTCCCCTATGTACGGGTTTGCGCCTCTTGTTAAAAACCTTTTATTTTAAATTATTATTTACAGTCCTAAGGATCATTTAGAGCGTCACTTTGTGTTGTGTAAACGGGCTGGTGTGTCACTGCGGGAGCAGCGGAGGTTTGAAGGAACAGTTGCCAGTGCAATGTCGAGGGGTCAGCATCTTACACGAGAAATGGTGGAGAGCGTCGTGTGCTTCTGGGTGGAGAGAGTTGGGAATGTAACAGAGGGATGATTAGAAGATTGAAAATCTGATTCTGCGATATCGTTCTCATCGGCATTGACTCGATGCGCGCACTTAATCAATATTTATGATGTTATTAAATGTTATTTTAAAACCACGAATATTACAGAGCAGCAGCAGTTGGACCCACCCCATCTGTGCCCACTTCTTGAAAGAACTCTCCAATTAGTCCTACTCCCTAACCTTTCCCCAGACTCTGCTCTCCTGTTCAATTGTTTGTCTAAATCCCCTTTGAAAGTTATTATTAGATCAGCTTCCATTACTATTTAGCTAGCGCACTCCAGATCACAAGTCGCTGCGATAAAACATATTCTCTTGATCTCACCCACCAAAAAAAGGTTATAATGATTAAATTCTGTCTTCCTTTCTTTTCAATAATTTCCCACCTAAAACTCTTAGCCTTCATTCTGTATTCTATCTGCTTTTTACCATATTCGTCTTTTATTTAACTCATTTCTTTTCTCATCTGGTTCCTTTGCATTATCCATTCTTTCCTTTAATATCGCTTTTCCCCCCTCAATTCTTTCTCCCAGCTCCTCATTCCCTAGTCCACCTGAGACCCTTTTCCGCTCGGCTAAGAATTGTGCTCTGGTCTATTGTCACCTCCTTGTATATGGACGGTGTCATTCAGAACATGGCGATGAAATCATTACCTTTCAGCTTTTGTTGGATGGCGTAACGCGCCTTTCTCTCTTGATCCAGCTCATTGCAGAGCGTGTCTGTCAAAAGCAAATGAGGCCATCACTGAGAAAAGCAGCAGAGAGACGCTTGAAAAAAAAACCTAAGAGAACTTCAGCAAGTCTCAATTTAAATAAAACAGCTTGTATGCATTTCCTTGCTCTCCCTCTCTCTCTCTGTGTGTGTGTGTGTGTGTATGTGTGTGTGTGTATGTCTGTCTCACTCGGCTACCTTGCAAACTCGAATCAATTCTAGGTGAACAGAGAAAAATCACAGAAAAATCCAAGGTACGGCCAAAGAGGTGGATTATGCTGGAAGGCAAGCTGAAAACCAGTTGAAAATTAAACCAAAGTTAGGCACTACTTCACAGGTAATTTTACGCCTCGATTTTTAATTTAGACACCATGAAAATTGCATTGGAAGAAAAATTCAATCATTTATTTGTAATGATGCCTTCCAGCCGTTTGTACATAGGATTCACATGCAGAGGCTAATCAGCCTGTACTGAAAGGCAAGGGCACGTTCGACGGTAACACATGAAAAGGTCAGTGCTATTACAATTGGAATTATTGAAAAATAATTTAACTATAAATGGTCTTAATGCACTCAATGAAATGCTTACTGGAGACTGTTCACTTCATTCCTATAAACACCGACACGTGATTGCATTTTACCTCTAACGATTTGGAGTTGCTGAACCATTTCCTCTCTGTAGGCCAATTCCCTCTTCATTTGATCCTGAAAACTGTCTGTAGAAAAGTAGGGCAGATTTCAAGTGAATATTTATCGACACACTTTTTTGTTCCAGCTAGAATAGATTTATTTCAAAAGATTCACTCCCCTTGTCTATTGGGTTTAATCCCAATTAATGAATATTATCTCTTCCCGCTCATGTAGTTGCAACTATCACCAATTCCCTCCTTTCTCACCCAAATACTGTCCTAATTTTTGGTCTCTGTATAAACTTAATAGAACTATAGAAAGTATTGAGGCTGGAACTGTGTTTGTAGTCTAATTGCGTTTAGGTCACTTTCTCTGCAAGCATGTGGTTATTAAAGTCATTATTACCCACAACTGTTTTTCTACAGGACAAGGGATTTGTTAGTAAGTTGAAATAATAAGGTGTCTATCCATCAGGGTTTGGGGAGGGGTATTGATTCCTGTTACCACTATCTGAAGCAAACAGTTGACGTCCATGTATCATAATGTACCCCCTTCACCACCACTCCCCCACCATGAGAGTGTGACATACCTTTTAGACTCTGAAATTCCCGTTCTAACTTCTTCCTGAGCTCCATCTGTTCCAAAAGTAGTTTTTGTAACTCTTCTGAAATATGAATAGAGAGTGTGGGCTCTTAACTTGCTTCCAGATTTATATAGAAATCTGCATTCAGCTTTATATAGGAACTTACTGTAAGGATTTATAAAGAAACCTACTGTAAGGGTTTATATAGAAACCTACTCCCAAATTTATACAGAGACCTGCTGTAAGATTGTGTGAGTGGCCATTGCATGTGCCATTAAAAGGAAAAGTGTTTTTCAATCTGGTACACAAGATGTACACCTTGCAGGACAGCCGAATAGTTATCAGTTTTCATTCAGAATGAAGTTTCTCTTCAGTTGAGCGCTTTCAACGCGCTATACCTAGGCATGAACCTTAAAACAATACTCTTCTGTTTGGTCAGCCCCACTACCTGCTGGTATTTTCACGAACTGATTGACCAGTGCCAACATCTCACCACTCCCTGTAACCTCAGGTCTACTGCAGCTTTTCTTCACGGTGAGCGCCCCACGCCGTCACCATCGTTTGCCAACTTTTACAAAAGCGACAACAACTCTCAATCCATCCAGGGTGCGCACAGCCGCATTAATGATGCTTAATTACATTTCAGCCTGCTTGAACCACAAACTCGAGAGAGATGGAACAAAACTGTGGCAGCAGCGACTTGCAAACCCGAACACCAATGTGAATTGACAAGTGACCGGGTCAGGTCGTTTACTCTTCATTGCAATCACCAGGAGAAAGTGAGGACTGCAGATGCTGCAGTACCAGAGTTGAAAAATGTGGTTCTGGAAAAACACAGCAGGTCAGGCAGCATCCGAGGAGCAGGAGAATCGACGTTTCGGGCATAAGCCCTTCTTCAGGAATGCGATTGCAATCACCAGGTTAACATCATTTATATGTAATTCACTAGTTATCAGCCAAAGTACCTGCTCCTCACTCAACTCTTATAATAATTGGAAAATCAATCGCCGTCAGGGAAAAATGTTAAAAACACACTGAGGATTTGAGATTGTGACTCTCGTGAAGATGAGCCAGGGGTACATTAATCATTTCACATGTACATGAAAAATAAAATATACTGTCAAACTAAATGTAACTCGATAAACCGAACAAATCTGTATATCTAGTCTCGTCACTTGATTCATTCTATATCGGCCCCAGGAGGGGTTTAACCAAATACTTTAAAGTCCACCTTTCCTTAAACTCAAATCCCAACTTCAAAGGTCAGTTACATTTGAAATAGTTCGACAGAAAAGGGTGAAGGAGCGAAATAGTTCACAACAATAAACGCGCTTTTTAAAAAAAAATCCTGGTTTTCAATAATTGACATTTTGTCGCAGCAAATGTGACTTTTTCGACGAGTGTAAATTAATGGAATGTCAAGGTACCATCTACCCGAGCTTTCGGTTTCTCTAATATTTGTAGAAAGTCAGATTCCAGACCTTTCCCCATGTTCTCAATGTCTTTTTCGACCAGTTGGGTTCTCGGGGTTTCCAGTCTAATGCCATCTTCGCCTGAACATAAACACAGACAAGCCTCGTCAGGTCCAACCAGCAGGAAGAACTGCTCATTCTGACATTGCCTCAGAGCCTTGCTGTGTAAGAGTTTCTGGGAATGTTTCAGTGGTGACAACGAGATGCTGTGTGTGGTTGGAAACGTTAAGCTTGCGAGGTAGGTGAATGTGGATCAGTTTACATCCTTTAACAAGGAACAGTTGGCTAGACACCTCTAAGGAATTTGAAAACTAAACCGACCCAAATCAAGAAAATAAACAGCACCAATATCCCCCTCTCCTACACCTTGCCAGTTTCCAAAAAAATGGTAAATAGTTTGCCTGCATACGGGACATTGCAGTGAATATGCAGATTATGTCAAGTATGGCTGATATATTCAGTGTCGTTGTGTACTCAATGTGCACCATAAGAGTTGACTTGCTCGCCAATGTTAATATCTTGATAATTTTTTTACACTTTTGAAACAAGTAAATATAAACGCTTGTTTAAAAATGGAAACATCTAACTTGCTCTGACTTGAGACAACTTGTGTCATTTCTTTAACGATTGTTGATCCCCAAACAGAAAGTGCTCACCCCGCTCAGAATTTGCTGAGGTCTCTTGGGAAACGCCGCCTTGCTGCTGATAGGATTTTCTAGGCTCGGGGTCCTCCGCTGTGCTCTGGGTCTCCCGGTCTTGCTCTTCGAAACACAACAAGCCGAGTTTCAGTGTGAAAAAAACCGACTTCATCAGCTAATTACAGCCTTTGATAACCGCTAGGCCAGAGGAGTAGCCGCTGTGGCTGTCTATAGTTAGCAGGTAACAGCTCTGCGCAATTAAGATAACAGTCTACAGCACCGCGTTGTCTTAGTTATTCAATATTAACCACAACAAATAACTTAAAATGTCGATTGTTTCATTCAGTCAATAGCAAATAAAAATCTGACAGAATAGAATGAGGTCATTCGTCCTATCGGGTCTGTACCAACTCTCTAAGCTAACCCAATTTAGTCCGACTTCACTGATCCACCTCCACAGCCCTACAAAGACTCTCTCTTTAAGCAGGTATCCACTTCCCCTTTGAAAGTTCCTCGTCAATGCGCTTCCACTTTCCGGAAGTGACCAGCCTTAAACCCGAAAACGCCAGAATTAGCTCCGATCCAAGAAATTACGCCCCCGCCTTATTTTCTTAATGTTCGTATGATTCTTGTTGTTTTACATCGGTTTATGGATGACTAACTTCAAATTAAGAGTTCAGGAAAGTTTAACATTTCTGTTGGGGGTTGGGGTGGGGAATGGGTAACTGAGAGAAGGGGCGGTTTACCAGCTTCAGTCTCTGTGTAAATGGGCGCTGGAGTCGCGTTGCAAGCATTTTTCACACTGTTCAAGTGACCCTCCCGATCGTGTGGAAACACCTGCAAACAGAGGAAGAAATAAGCGAACTGTAGTCACGGTTTCCTGCAAAGACAAAATCCCTTAAAGTGAGCCTCCCCATTCCACGCGAATGTCTCTCATTTAACAGGAGAAACCCCCGGTTGTTTCTATCTCTTTGAACATAAAGCATTCCTCTTCCCCCACCCCCGATAAAACTCCTTAAGATTTAAAATCGGTCTTCTACAAACCTCGAAGTGGTACAGATCTCTGTTTCTGTGCATTCGCTCTATTAAATGCAATTACGGATACTTGAAATGAAATGATTGAGATGAAATTGCGGCTGTGTACAACAAGCTTCCAGACTCTCATACAGCTCCCGTCTAATTTCACAGCATCAAATAGATTCTGATAATTTGCTTAATTACTTTTATTTAAATGTGGCTGGATGCTAATTTTCAGGTGTCATTGTAGATACGCCATGTGCCAGCATCCTCTTTGGTGTTTCTTTTTGAGGCGGCCTCAGTTTAAAATTGCTAAAATATTCCAAACACAGCGTTTCATTTTTGCCATCTCTTTCTGCAGATTGGCCAGGTTTCCCTCCGGCCAGACTGAGCAAAGTATCTATGACACCTGGTGCAAACTTTCTCAGTGGCAGGGTCAGGAGGGGGATTTTTGTTTATGGGAGTGGGGGAAGGTGTGAGGGAGGGAGGTGATGGGATGGAGGGAGTGGGGGTGATGGACGGAGGGTGTGAG
>NC_057745.1:4849293-4862545 GCF_004010195.1 Chiloscyllium plagiosum | reverse complement strand
TTTAAGGAAGGAGGTAGTGGGGGTATGAGGGAAGGAGAAGGTGAAGTGTGAGGGAGGGAGTGGTGGTGAGGGAGGGACTGAGTGGGAGGTGAGGAAGGGAGGGAGTAGGGTGTGAGGGAGGGACGGAATGAGGGTAAGGGTGTGAGGGAGGGAGTGGAAGGGTGAGGGAGGGACGCGGGAGAGGGTGAGTGGTGAAGGTACACGTTACCTCGTGGCCTTTCTGCTCCCCAGAAGTCTCGCCCTCTCTGACTTTCTCGGAGCCTTGAACACCAAAAGGGCTTCCTCGGCTCTCCCTGGTGGAGATGTCCTGTGTGGATTCAGAGGGAGCAGGGACCTCTCTGTCTGGGACTAGCTCAGTCTCTGGGACGGTGTCCACCAGCGGCGGAGAGGCCTCATCCTCCGGACATCTATTGGACTCGACATCGACCTCAGGCTCTTCCCCATCGCTGTCCACCTCGGGAGACACGGACCTGTAACTGGAGCTGTCACTCATGAAGTCCGGTGACCCATAGCCAGGCCGGGCTCCGTTATAAACCTCCCGGTTCCCGTAAAGTTTGGCGATGCTCTCCGCGTCCTTCACCACTGGCCGGAACGCCGAGATGTAGTTGAGTTTCCGAGGCGTCAGGGAGATGCCTTCGACCGAGCGCGCCTCATCCCCAGAGCGGGGGTCCTCCTCATTCCGGGAGTGGGTACTGGAACACCTCTCACTGTCAGCCAGGCTGTCCTTGGGAGTGTTACTGCTCCGGTCACTTTGCTCGGACACATCCATCTCGTTCTGCCGCCCATTGGGGGTCTCTGACACCTTGGGTTGGCTCTGTGGATACGGGGGAACGGGCAGGGTGCCAGCGGCCGGCCAGAACATGGGGAAAGATGGGTAGACCGTGTCCTTGGCGCTAGACCAGAACATACTGGGCAAGCCCCCCTGAGTCTTGTCCCCCACCACGTTGGCGTCGTCCTTTTTCTGACACAGCCCGAAGGTGGGGAAGCCGTACGGGTGCGGGAAGATGGGCGGCGGCATTTTCTGCAACATGCCGAAGCTTTTGCTGGGCACCGGGATGACCGGGTAGCTCCGGACGTTGTTGGCCAAGTTCATGCCGCGCCCCTCATCCTCACACCTCAGCGCCTTGTGCGGGATGTCCGAGCCCCGGGGGGGTAGCGAGCTGGCCCCGGGAGCTTTCAGGGAGGCCGAGGAGCCGGAGCCGTGGTTCGGGAGGGTTCTCTTGCGGCTGCCTCCATTGAACATCGCCTTAACATCTTCCCAAGCGTGGGCCAGGTACTCTGAGGGAACCTTGTCTGAAAGTTTGAGGTGTCTCCGCCAAGAGTTGAAGTTTGCGGCGTCGGGCTGTGTGTATTTAGTGTCCGGGACTCTGTGAGAATGGAAGATGAATTTATTTGGGGAAAAGTACATATTACAATAGCTGCACTTGATGCACTTGGCCCGAGAGCTGTTGTACCTGGCAGGGATGAAGTTACCACGACAACCCCAAGCGCACTCGTGAGACACATCGAAGGCAAAGTTCTCGGGCAGTTTCGGGGGCGTGTGCTCGCCCAGGAAAGACTTACAGAGCCTCTCCGCCTCTCTTTTGGTGATCATGCCACATCTCCGGGACGAGATAGGCATCGCCCCGGCTCTGCGCAGGATTTCCAGCTGGACTGGGGTGCACTGGACACAGGTGATACCCAAGGCCACTCTGCGATTGTGGATCTCGTTGTAGCTGTAGTTTTTCAGCAGGGTGTTGGAGATCTGGGCCAGGCACAGCCTCTCCTGCCCGTCAATCACCAAGGAGACGATGGGCAGCCCGTACAGAACGGCTTCCCCGATGGTATTGGTTTTCAGGCT
This sequence comes from Chiloscyllium plagiosum, assembly GCF_004010195.1. Taxonomy (NCBI): domain Eukaryota; kingdom Metazoa; phylum Chordata; class Chondrichthyes; order Orectolobiformes; family Hemiscylliidae; genus Chiloscyllium; species Chiloscyllium plagiosum. The sequence goes on along the minus strand of NC_057745.1, from coordinate 4,860,705 downwards.
GCTGGAGGCCGTCTGCTCTCTCTGGCTGTAAGGTTGCAATTCCTGTTTGGAGTTCGGTGTAGAAGCGGTGTCGTTTATTACTCCCAGCTGAGTAGAAATCTTCTCCATGCCGGAGCTTCTGTCGAGAAATCAGCAGAAAACAACAATTCTATATCAAATATATATTCTTTATCCCAAAGCAGAAATGCAAAACGACTCGTCATTTTATACAACCCGGTTAAACGGGAAATTGCGCTAATCATTTGGAAACGATAATTACAACAATTCATCATCCTCTGGGGTAATTGAGAGAAATATTTCCGATCTAAAATAACGAGATTCCCCACTTATAAATATCTCCAACACCCCAGTCTCGGGAATAAATATCTATTTATTAAAAATTTATGTCCCAATCAGAATTTTCGAATGCATTGTTTCTTTTCCCAATTAACGGGGAGGAATAATTTCTAAATTTTCAACGTTTTCACAACGAGACAATATTATTTGGTGGAAATTTTCAGAGATTTGGACTCAGGTACAAGTTACTCCTTCTGCCAAGAAGATCGGTTTCCAGATTAAAAGTGGAACGTGGTAATATTGTTTTCAGGGAAACAGTTGGCACAGTTGCTGAAGCTGGCGCCACACTGGGTTTAATATCCCATTATAATTTTTTAAAAAAATAGTCAGTGTCAGAGTTCCTTTCCAAAACCTGGTGTGTTGACCAACACAGCGACCAGGGGCTGTCATTTCAGAATCTTCATTTAGTTTATTGTTAATTCCTACCTGCTCTGCGTCACTTCGGTTTCAAGATGAAGCTCAGTGTTGAGGGACAGATTTTTCTGTGATGCAGAGAAAAGAAACGCGATTTTCAGCCGAACAGACAGTCGCAATGTCTCGACCAAGGCTCTTTTTTTTAAACGCGCTTTAAATAAACTTAGCTCGCTCCCGCCGCCCGGTAATCCTTGGGAGCTCTCATCCCGCTGCACGGTATTTAATTCAAAACCGAGAGACGGACAAGATAAGCAACGGCGTTTAAGTACTCCAGCGATTTTACAATAACGATGGGATACGGTCAATTAGTATTTACATCACACCGTTAGCCCGGATCAGAGAAATGAATGGGGATAAATCAGAACTACTCCCTACAATATAGATCACCACTGCTGCCTGTAAAACATTTTTGACTAAAGACTTGAAAAAATGTACGGTAAAAGGCCTAAAACCCTTTGCCGTTCTAAAAGGATTAAATTGAAAGATACAGTAACTTTAAACGTGACACGATAGAATCGTAAAACGGGTTTGCCTAGCGGATCGCAGAATTAAATGCAATTATACTGAATACACCAAGAACTATATAACTTGAAGACAGAATGGGACAGTCATCAAACGCGTGTACTCACACTCACACGTTCATACACTCACTTTCACACACACACCTTTACACTCACGATAACACACGCATGAGCTCATTCACAGTCACAGACACATTTACACTCACAACAACACACACTCACACCCACTTACACACACACACCTTTACACTCACAATAACAATCACATCCAGCGAGAAATAGAGAAAATGAACTTTACCCTCTATGTCTGTTCAATCTGACACAATCGTGCGTTCCAGTTTTCAGAAAATAAAAGTTGTTGCGGGGGAGACATGAGGAGGGAAGATGTCGGAGTCACGGCTCCTGCTCCCCGTTATCCTGCTGGAGGCTGGAGGGAGGGGGATGGGGGGTGGGGAGGAGGGGGAGAAGGTGGAAGAGAGGGGGCGGGGGTTCTGAAACTCCTGTCCCGCAGTGTGCAATCCCTCTGCCCCCGGTCCTTGTGTATTCTCTGTCTCTCTAAAGGCAGTGCAACAAAAAAAAGGTGTCGAGTATCTCAAAGAATGTCCTGAGAATCCATGTCCCTAAACTGCCCCATCTCCTTAATGCAACAGAACAGCCACATGGCAGCTGAATGGGAGCGGAGCTGATCCTTAGTTGAATGGTTTACATCGATCAAGCCACAGCTAAAATAATAGGAAGACACACCCACTTAGCGCCGGCAGAATTACATTAACCATTTGTCTACGGGATGCCCGCTAACGTCAATCATTATTTTCCGTCAATCAAGCGCTGCTTCATCCAGTTACATCGTCTGCAGGCCAGGGAGAGAGAAATATAGAGAGTGAAATCTTTCAGACTCGCCACTTGGAGGTAAGCTCTCGTATTATTGGAGAGTTGATTTTATTATTTTTTGCTGCGTTTTGTTTGCTTCCTATTTTTTCTCTTCCTGTTTATTTCAACATTCAAAGGCTTCAGGCCATCTACCACCTAGTTGCGTTTTCATTCTGTTAATTTCAATGAATTCGCGTCAGACAGAGGTGGCAGCCTTTTAGCTCAACAACTCAAAATAAAATCCCACTACTGTAGAAGCAAGAGCCCAGTTTTATTCAAAGTGTTTTAGAATGAAGGGTTTGGGAGTCAGACTAACACAGACTCTTAGAAGATCTCCAAGTTTGAAAGAAAATATTAATTTCCACATTCTCTGGCGTTGAAGTGTCGCTAAACAAACACAGCGATTAAAGAAAGACAACAGAAAAGTGGCAACACGGTGGAGAACTGGAATGAAAAGAGCAAGAGAGTGAGAGGGAGGGCGAGGTGATGCAAAACAAAGCCAGGAAAGAGTGGAGAGGACACGAGAGAGAGGGGTAGAGAGGCCCACCTTTACTGGAGATCGGGCACATTTCTTTTTGTTTAAAGCGGAACATGAATTGATGTTTCAAAGAATGGACACCATGAAATTGGCCCTACTTGTATCTGTTAATAACGTTACAAGGGGACAGTTACCAATCTGAAAGCCAGATTGTAGTGATTGTGCTTTTTTGACCACACGTGGCTTTTAGAATCGGCCCCAGGACCGCACCGCTCGAGCTGTGCCCTTGGCGAAACTTTTAGAACAGTGAGTTGGTGCTGCACCGACTCTGTGCTCCGTTCTGTTTGAATTAAACCGGACAGTGTCACCCTGATGGCAAACAGGTCACGAAACGGTCTCGGGAAGTTATGACGAGGGGATCGCCTCGCTTAAAGTTTGTTTGCCCCAGTGGAAATTGGGAGCCACGCAATTAAAATTACTGTAAGATATGACTTAGTTCTTCAGTTGAAAATTATGTTCCGGCGCTTCTTTTATGTGGTTTTAAACACTAGCCTGACTGCGATGTGTGTTAAAGGCTGATGTTCTGTGTACATAAACACTCTGATGTATTTGTGCAATATTCTGCCGTAAGTGGTGTAACACAATGCTGGCTCTATTAACTATTTATAACCTGATCAATAACCATCATTTAGCCCTGCTGGGGACATGATTGTGCTATCACTGACCCTCGTCTACCATTATCTTCTCGACTTCTAGATAAATTCTCCAGAAATTATTACCCGTTTAAAGGTCCAATTTCTGTTGGGTTCTAAAGTGTGTGTGAAACGCAACATTATTTTAAAACAGGGACACACTGTGAATTTTTTTTTAACTAGAAGTGGAGACAAAGTCATTTTATAAGGTAACACCGAGTGAATATTGTCGCGGTGTTATGTCGAGAGGAAGAGCGGAGAAATAAAGGAGGTCATATATATTTATTTATCAGAATATGAAACTTGGTGATCTAGGGGATAAAAATTGCATGTTCCCGTTTGCAGTTCAATAAAATAACTCGGAGCAGCAAAATCGTGAGATAAAGATAATCAGTTTGTAAAACAACCTCATTTAATCTACTTTCGTTTTATCGAAGACTCTATAGATTTGAATTGATTATTTTGTAAAATGCATTATCTATCTATCTATCTATCTAAATATCTATCTATCTGAATATCTATCTATCGTTAGGCGTTGTCTTTTTTTTGTTTTTGTAACATGACGCCGTTTATTGCTCTTAATGGACACGTTAATTAAACTGTAATTAATCATACTGTCTGGATTCAAATTTGAACAGTTACACTAATCAAACAGAACTTAATAACGTCCATGAAACTGCCCGGAGCTATGACTTTTGTTAAGCAGACTCATGTTGCACTAAAGCAAGCGTTGGCAGCAGCTTTTCACGCCATATGTATCTTATACGCCAACATCGAGATGGGAGCATTTCAGGAGCGAGAAAGCAGTTTTGTAATTTCTGCAGAAGGCAGCTGAACCTTTTCCGCTCGACATCAAGAACCAGAAAATCTGAAACTTGCTTCTTTGTGAAACAGACGGCGTTTAACTCCCCTTTCTTTTTGGAAAAAAAATACCAAAACTATTATTTGGTTAACTGACGTCGCAGGTTTAACACCGACTCAGGGGACATAAGCAAATGCAAAATTTATTGAGTAAAGGAGCATCGACGTAAAGCTGAGACAGTATTGTGTTTCGTTTCAGCTTTCTACAGCCACAACGTCCCCGCCACCCACCCCCTCAATAATTAGAATCTTGTACGGTAATTATTCGCCACCTTTTAATTATTCAGAGGTCTGAGTGAGTGTAGTATTCCGGCCAATGATTTCGTAGGTTGCAAAAGCTTCGAATACCCTGTGCACGGGTTCTATGTAAACCTCGTAAACACACCAAAAAAACACTGGCTTTTCACCAGCTTCAGTTGATGCATTTATTTGTGTTTTGAAAACATATTTTCACACGTATTCAAATCCATCTTTACTAGTCTGCAAGCGGCCATCAAAGGTTCAGAGATATCTATATTTATTTAAATATGTGTCAGCCGCAACACCCCCCACCCCTACTCGAAGTGAGGACTTCCACTAATTATAACCGGCTTGGCAACACATTCGCTCCCACAGATGCATTCAGCCCAAACTCCGCAATGGTTTGCTACCCCTGCAGCTAGAATCCTACTCGGGTAAGGAAATCACCCTTTCCTTAGGCGAATGTCAGTCCCGATAAAGCGAATCGTGGTTGACTGCAAAAGTTCTACACCTGATTGTTTAAGACTTTAACCCCAAACACACGCATCTACTGGAAGGTCTCTGGTTCCGCTGTGGGATACAGACGGATAAATTAATGCTTCTAATCCGCTCGGGGTTTTGGCCTTTAAATATACACAAACCCTTCTTAGCCAAAAAAAAACACAAGATACTTTCGAATTAGGCAACTGTAAGCAAGTGCATTAATTTGTAGGGAAACATTAGTTTTTACCAGACCCCTGTTGAGCACAGTCTCACAACGTGTAAACACTGGGAATGAAATTGGTTTCTGTCGGCAGGTCTGAGGCCTCAACAGTCACTAACCTCATCTTATCCCCGTCACTGGGCCTCGGCCAGTTGGGGATCTTTACCTCTTTTCATCAATTCTTAAATCAAGCGAAGTTCGTCTCCAAAGTTGTTTTGTTGGGATACGTGGGACCGCTCGACGGGCTCCGATACAGCTCTGTACAGTTCATATTGGAAACCAGGGCGCTCAGTGGACAGCTTGGAGGTGGATTCACGTTAAAACTACATGATTCCAGCGTGCAGCTTATCCTAGCCGCTGAGAGAAACGTGCAGCAAGGCAGTCTCTGTCATTAGATCAGCAAAGATGGGAGGAACATTTCATTAATTAATTGTCCATTAGTCTTTGTTAATTACAATATCGGTTGTTTGTCAGTCCTTATGCACTTGTCTTATAACGCGGCAACCTAACAATGGATTTTCTTTTGTTAAAGGAATTCCCGGGAATATCAGAATACATTTGGCCTCAGCTGTTTAGCCTGTAATTCATCATATTTGTTTAATCATGATATTGTCATTTTTACTTTTGAGGTGCGTGTTATTAAAACACTTGGTCTTGACCTGTGGACATCACTCATTCAAACATTTACTCACACACACTCATTCAAACATAAACACTCACTCAAACGCACACACACACTCCAACACACCTTACTCAAGCACACACATACTCAAACACATCTCACTCACACACTCAAACACAACATTCACACACTCACTCAAATACAATCTCTCAAAAATACACGCTCAAACATGCACATTCACTCAAACAGTGAATTCTCAGCTCCAACGATCTTCAGCCACATACCAAACAGGTTGTGTTCTCTGTACGTCTCCTGCACAGCGCACACATCGAGCACAAAGTTACTTGGCTGACTGAAGCCCAGATGTCTGTAAAGCTAGCTGATTACAGCAGACTAACTTTTCACTACAGCGCCCCCCACCCCCTTCAAACGCGATACTCCCTTCTTCTTTCTCTCTGAACTAACCGCAAAGCTTATTGTTCAGAAATTAAAACGGGTATCCGAGTATTTTGAACAGGAAAAAATGTATCTCTCAGACGCCATACTGTCTGTGGAAACTGTAGAGCTGTAAGCGGGACTCAGGGCATTAAAGAATACAAAATGTTTTTTAATAACTGTCCACAACTCTACATAAACCTGAAGGTGGGAGGAGGCTTTACTGCATCTAATGATATTTTTACTGTATTTTATAGCAATAACAACTCGTTAATGTGACAAATGCACAGAATCTTACTAGCGTCCTTTATAGTTAGTTAAAGATAAAGTACTCTGCACCTAAAATGAACCATTCATCAATCTATCCGCACCTGAGGGTAGATACCGAGGAACACAGCACATTTCAAACAAAATCTGAAAAAAAACTTGCATTGGTATAGCGCCTTTCACTAAATACAGATGTCTTACAGTTAATGAAGTCTTTCCGAAGTGTGGTGATTGGGTAATGTAGGAAACTGCATTTTTACAAGATTACATTTTGTAGTAATCGAATCTGACATCAACTTATATAAATATTTTCTGTTGTGCACTAAAGGTAACATCGAATTCAACAAACACCAAACATGGGGTGAGATATTTTATTGTTACGGGGATGTCACTGTTGGCCACGGAGTGAAAAGCGTCAACATAATCCGGATATCAGGTCAGTGACATAGATTCCTGACGTTAGGAAGACCTGTCATCTGTCTTCATACAAGCGCCTGATGCATTGATAGGGACGCGGGACCTGTACAGGCGGGAGAAAGGACGAGAAGGGTGTGCAGATGGGATTAGATGAAGGGACGTGGGAGGATCACGGAACAGCCTGTTTGGGCCGAACGGCATGCACCAGTTTGGGACAATGATCCGCTGCTGTAAATTCCATGTCAAAGTACAAGAGCTTCTAATTGAACGAGAAATGGATGTGAATCTGTCTGAGCTAATGAACTTCTTGAAGTTCATAGCTGTGCGTTTGTGGTGTCCAAACCATACTTAATAAACGCACACTGAGCAGTATTCGCTATCTGTTTAGATTTATGTCCCAACCTCCATATGTTATTCTAAAGATTGACCCGTAGGATAATTATTAAGCACACGTTACTATTACACAACCTGACGCTGATAATTTAACGGTGCGAACAGCGAAATGAACTATTCACCTGTTCCCGCATGATGGCGTTTGAGATCTCCGCTTGGATTTGCTCCCAAAAAGTTCAGGGTCGGACTGAACGTCCCTAATGCAACAGACAACCCGACATGCGCAGGACAGTGCTCACTACAATCCACGTATTATTCTTCAGGCAGAGTAAATAAGGAGGGTTATCTCACACAGGAGCAGCAAGGAGGTGAAAGGTAGTTAGGCATAGGCTGAATATTCGGTGTATATGCTCCGATGTTGGTGAATGGCGGGCTGCGAATGCAGCTATATTAGTAAACTTATGTTACTGGGTGGATCAGGCCTCATGGCTAAGTCATAACGATTGTCCTCACCACCACCCCCTCCACCTCACCATAGAGAGCGCCACCCATGGGACAACTTTAAAAACATCCTTCCCAAAATACATTTATTTTGTCTGAATTACTTTAAAGTCTGCCCACTCCTTGAAGGACAAAAGCTGACATAAAACACCAGGAGGCCGGTTTTCTGTACTCCAAAGTGAGCATTCAATCATAGCACCAAACTTCTGAGAGGTATTTGTGAGTGTCGCAGGTGTATGTGTCAGTTGTGCAAGTTGTAGAGAATCGGAACGCTATGTGGATTGGAGGAGTGTACATGCCTGTAGGGACAGAGTCTTTCAAAGAGAAAAAGAAACATTTTTCACAAATGCGCTCACATACAATGCCTGGTAGTCATTTGCCAACCAATCAGCACTCTCCTGTTGTGCAGTCCAAATGTTGGGCTTTGCCTAAATCTGCACTCTTGCCAGATGTCCTGATGAGTGCAAAATGTGAATTTTCGACAGCACTTTTCTTTTCAAATACAGGCACTGTTGCGATATTGGAAGGGGGACAGCCGATTTGCGCACAGGAAGTTCTCACAAACCACATTGAAATATTGGCCGGAGTGACATTGGTCCAGGGATAAATATTGGTCAGGACTTTGATGCGAACTCTGCTTTTTAAAACAGACATGGGATTACTTACTTTTCCAGAGAAGCAGATGGTCTTAATATCTCTTCCAAAAGATTACAATTTTAACTGTGTAGCACAGGGAATGCCAGCCTGATTGGCTACTCAATTGTCTGGAGTAGGGCTTGAATCCACAACTGCCTATCCCAGAGATGGGAGTGCTGTCCACTCAGTTACAATTGAGACTGTTGAGGGTGTGTATATGAAAAGATACCAATCTCGACCAACCTCTCTGATTGTTTCCCATCGTTTATTTGTGGGATTTTCAATCTCTTTCTGCGTGTGTGGAGGTGTGAGTGCATTCTGACTGATAGTCAATGTTTAATTTGAAACTGTCATTGAAATCAAAACTACGCCCCCTGTCCTCACTTTGGCGTATAAGGTTATGAGGGCCACGGGCAAGGTAGACAGGAAGCAGCAGTTCCCTTTAGTTGAGGGGTGTAGAACGAGGAAGGAGGAGGTTTAGAGGGGATTTGAGGAAGTAAAAATTCAGCCAAAGGATGGTGGGAATCTGGAGTGCACAGCCTGCGGGATGGGTGTGGTGGTGGTGTGGTGGTGGTGGTGAGGGGGGGGGGGGTGACTTGCATCCTTTAGAAAGGATATGGGTGAGCTCTTGAAATATCATAACAGTCAAGGTGATGAGCTAAGTACTGGAAAGTGAGATTAGTGCAGATAGGTCTGCGCAGGCTCGATGGGCAGAAGGATTTCTTCTGCGCTGTATTACTGTATTAATGCAATCTCAGAACATTGTTCAGGGATAACTTTCCGTGACTGGGCAAATCTCATTCACCCCAGATTTGTCTAGTTAGGCCTCTCAGATATTTGCGTGTGAAATAGATAATCTCAAATTTTGTGCGTATTTCTGTGTTTGTAGGAGAATCTGCATTTTGCCGGTATGACTTTTTCTGTGACTCAGAGAGCTGATGCTCACACAATAGTGCTGTGTTTTAACATTCTGTGATCCTATGTATTGTGTGTCTGTCTGTGGATTCTGCTCTGTGTGTGTGGTTGTCTGTGTGTGCATGTGTCTGTGTGTGAGGCTGCCTGTGTGCGTGTGTGTGTGTGGCTGTCTCTGTGTGCGTGTGTCGACTCTGTAGACTGTGTGGCTTTTGCTATGTGTGTGTTTATGTGTCAAAGCTGAGTTCACAGTGCCTGAGTTTGGCGTCGTTCCTCAAATGATTTTAGTGCCCCCACTCATTCTCAGTTAGATCAATTGAATCAGTTCGTAACCTGGAAAGGGCTGGCCTTTAAAATCCCGCAACCCCACAGCACTAGCCTTGTCTCAAACCTTACTACAGGGCTGCTTAAACCCGCACCCCTACACTTGCAGCCCCCTCGCCCTCCAAAACTGGAGAAATAAACCAGTGTGGACGAGAAATTGAAGGATTCAGCAAATTCTTCTTCTGCGGGGACAAAGTTTCAACCTGGGTCGTCTCAGTACAGACAAAGTTGTATTAAAAATGGTTAAGGTCAGTTTGGCAATACGTGGTGCATGGTCTCTCGCAAGACCCCCAGGAACATGCACATTGTTGGGTTTGTATTCCCGTCACAACGGAGAAGAATGTTGCAGGCAGGAGCTGTCAGTAAAGATGAGTGTTACATTCCAAACATTTTCTAAACAATTGTTCAGGGATATTATTCCGCACCTTGAACGCGGACCTCTCGGCTCAGAGGTACGGGCGCTACCACTGCGCCAGAAGGGACCTGGGCATCGCACTCTATAATGAGTACATCACATTCATGGGCGTCTACAAACTCACTCCAGTCTATTACTGGATGTTGCTAAAATGCTCCCGGATTTGACCACAAATCTCACCGTCCGCTAAAATTCGCGTGTAAAGGAATTGCAAGCTGGTTGCTATGTGTCAGCACAGTCTTGAACATTAGAGCACCGTTTCCTGTTGGATGAAATGCTTAAAGCGCCAATCAGGGACCAGTTGCACTAGAGGGATTAGAAACGTTTACAATATTTATAGGTCACACCACAGCACCCTCCACCAATGCACTTACTTAGACGGGACCCCAGGATAGAGGCCGCGGATAGTACTGAGATTTCCACCAGTTCTTTCTATTCCCCTGTCATCAGAGTGTGGTAATTAACAAAATAATATCTAAGTATGCTGTTGGTAATTACCACACACCGTGCACGTCTGTTTATGAATTTTGCATTGATCAAGAGAGTGCAATTGGAGGCTAGTGTGATTCTGGGAAGGTTGCTGTTTTAAAAGTTCATAGTCTCATTGCGTTTTTACTACGCTCCATTATCAAAGCATAAAAGGTGCAGCAAAGCTAAAGAACCATGTTGGATCCTTCTTGACTAACTGTCAAAGTTCCTCTGATCATGTTTCTCTGAAGCGCCTGGGACGTCTATTTTATCTTTAGGACTCTAAATAATTGTAAATTGTTGAATTGCGCGTGTTTGATCGGCCGCGTTATAAGCATAATTCCAGAGCTAATGTCGGTGTCAGAAGCTGTTTAGCATTTGTCAAGGGTACGTCAGCATTCTATCAGCACGTTTAACCCCTGTCCCTCTATACACATACCACTTCCCTTTACATCCAAAGCCCTGTCCCTCTATACCCACACGCCTGCCCCTCGGTACACACCCCTGTCCCTCTATACACACACTCCTGCCCCTAAGTGCATACCCCCCTGTCCCTCTATACACAGTACACACACTCTTGTCCCTCTGTACACACACCCCTGCACCTCAATACCCACACCCCTGCCACTCAATGCCCACCCTCGTCCCTCTATACTCACACCCCAGTCCCTCTATAATCACACCCGTGTCCCTCTATACACACACCCCTGCTCCGCTATATCCACACACCTGCCACTCTATACACACTTTCCTGTCCCTCTATACCCACACACGTGTCCTTCTATACCCACACCCCTGTCCCTTGATACACACACCCTTGTGACTCTATACCCACACCCCTGCTCCTCTATACGCACACCCCGTCCCTCTATACCCACACTCCCGTCCCTCTATACACACACCCCTGTCACTCTATACCCACATCCCTGTCCATCTATACACACACCCCTGTCCATCTATACACACA
>NC_057745.1:4811692-4846964 GCF_004010195.1 Chiloscyllium plagiosum | reverse complement strand
GTGTATTTGTGTGTCTGTGTATTTGTGTGTGCGTATATTAGTGTGTATTTGTGTGTGTATTAGTGTGTGCGTATGTCTGTATTAGTGTGTGTGGGCGACTGACAGTTAATGAGTGAGTGAGTGAGAGTGAGGAATGAATGTGAATGAGTGAGTGTGAGTAGGCGAGCGAGTTAGTAAGTAGAATGTGGGAGCGAATGAATGAGTGAGTGAGCGGATGTGAGTGTTTAGGAGCAAGTGTGAGACTGAGTGTGTGATTGAGAATGCGTGAATGAGCATGTGTGTGAATGAGTGAGAGCGTGTGTGATTGAGTGTGTGTGAATGATTGAGTGAGTGAGTGAGTGGATGAGTGTGTGCGAGTGAGTGAGTGAGTGAGCAAATAGGGGATGACGGCGACAGAACATAGAAGGATGCGGTTGGGATACTGCAGTCTCCAAATCCCATTCCCAGCAACACGGAGACGGGGCTGTGAGACTTTTTGGCAGCGCCTGGAAAGAGAGGCCAATGATCGAGTGTGAGGTCGGGGGTCAGCACTTGCTATCAAACAGAGAGCACCCCCTCCCCTGCCCTGGCCCTTCCCCACACCTCCCCCAGCGATCTCCAGCAGCTTTTACTTTTGGAGCAGACGGGCGAATTATTTTTCGGTTAAAACTTAGAAAGCCGTGTCATATAAAGAAGCACCTCTCCTTTCCTGGAGGGCTCCGAACGAGATTGCAACATAAATCACAGCGGTCTAATTCTGTGGAAGTTTAATAAATGCTGCTATTCAAAATGAATGTTCTCCATTTAACCGTTGTATCAGCAGCAAATAAACCCATGACCCCAATAAATTTAATTTTAGAGGCCGATCAATTCTGCGTTATATCGATTGAACGGCCCCATACATTAGATCCCCTGCTCTCTCCCACTCTCTCTATAGCGTTCTCTCTCTTCGATTACAGTCTTATTAAGGGAAAAGATTGTTCCAAGAGCATGGGAGTCTACTGAAAATTAAACGGTGACATTTTAATTACTGGCTATTGATAAAAGAATCCCTTTAATGGCTGTTTACAAGCCTTGGCATAGTTAGGATGACCTGTTCGACTAATCAAGTTGGATGGCTTTGCAAAGGTCAGGCGTTGGCAAATAGAGTGCATAGATTGTGAAACAGCAGCTCAATCAGCAACGGCAGAGAGTAAAAAAAAGGTGCAATTTTAACCCGGGTCAATACTTACTCGGACACTTTGTTTTCGTGGCCTGAAGTGTGTTAAACAGAATCCAATCATTCATTTGGCAACAAGGAGTTAATTTCGGAGTTGGTAATGCGATTTTCTGTACAGACTGGGCGGAGGGGAAGGAGAAAGATTGTGACAAGCTTTTATTTCTCAGTAGGGAGCAAGGTAGATATATAATCATCTGAGGGAGACATATTCACCTCTAACCAAATTAATATGTGTTATATTAAGAAGGCAAGTTATTTAGACTGGATGCACCCACGGTCTAATAGACAGCTCATGGTGAACTGAGTTCTCATTCGTTGTGTTGATGCTTGGGTCTGATGGATAGTAAGGGGATGAGGAACGAAGGGTCAAGGAGAGTCCCTATATCTCATTCTGTACCGTCCTTGTGATCCAGGCAGTTCAGCCGAACCGAGGAGGCTACCACTCAAAGCAGTGATAATCTTGTCTCAAGACAGCACTGTTCCTGTGAAATAGTCTCTACATAGAGAACGTCATCCTCTGAACGTTTACATTATCGTACAATATTAAAGTTTCTAATCAGCTCCACAAAAGGGACATATGCCTGTTTTCCTAACTTGAAACTTGCCCTTTTAACTTTTCCTTTTTGAATCAATTCCCTCGCTGTTTAGGGTAACGGGGTTTGCAAAACTTCAGCAACCAACAGACATCGTTTTATGAACTAAATCAAACACTGCTCTGAGCAGCCTGGACGGCGACTGGGTCGCGCGTGGAGATGAACAGAGGTTTCAGAGTCTTCACATCTTCACAGTGGCCTGTCTCTGAAACGCAGCGTGTGAGAGCGATTCCGGGGTGGAACCCCATCCCCGGTTTAACACCAGCTGGGCCCCAGTATTCAGAAGGACGAGTTTGGCGTTTATCAATGATTCAGGAAGGCGGAGGATCTCTTAGTTTAATGCAGCCAACTCCCAGACTGATACCATTCGCCCCATTCGAAGGCTTCTGCCTCAACATAAACTCAGCCACTCAGAGCGTGGCTCTCTCTAAGGACGGAGTGACATATGTAAATCCGAATTTTAACTGAGGCAATCTTCCCTAAATTTAGTCCCTGGCTTTGTTGGAGCAATAAATTGTCAGGGCAGGAGTTTTCCCAAAGTGAGACACACGGCAAATAATCCCAGTTTTCCTGCTCCAACACATTCTCTCAAACGGCAGTGACAATTCTGATCTAATTTCTCTCTCGTCAAATTACCGTGTGGATCCTCTTTGATCTATCGCCAATGATCTAGTCGGTTATTGAAGCAATCTTAATTTTTGTTTAAGACAGACTGGCAACTCCTTCCCTACTAAGGAATCATTAAAAAATTCCTTATCACCGTGGCTTTAGAAAATAGAAAGGGGAATAATTTTAAAAGCTACTGGACCGTTAAGAGGTACAAACACTCACCTGAGCAGGAATGTCACTTTGGCAAATGGATTCATTGCAAAACCTGCCGTTCCGGAGAACTCAAATAGGTGGGTTCTGCTGCTTTCAGGTACATCCTTGGCTCTGGTTAAGGACACGAACTTCTCCTTTCGCTAATCCTGGGAAATAAATCATCAAATCTATAGTGAGCGAGAACGAGAATGAATTACTGCTCGCTTCTATTAAGACTATAAACTGATTTTCATTGATCAGGTTTATATAACTAAAACAAGCAGACCTAAACGGGTGAGATCTCATAAAAAACACATTTACGTTCAAAAAATCTGTCATATGCACATTAATAAGTCAGCTCATTTATACATTGTTTTAATCAAATGAAATATGAGAGTAAATTGATGAAATTTGAGTGCTTTTAATCTGTTAAATACTGTAGAGGATGGTGAATGCTGAAACTCTGAATTAAAATATCTTTGTGTAATTCGAAGTTGCAAAGGACTGACTGAAAGAGATGAATTGGGGTGTGAAAATATTGCAACTGAAGCAAATATTGTTAACTTTTCCTGATGATTCAGCCTGGCATTATCGATCTATAGATTAGGGAGAACCCAGAGATAGAACTAAATGTCTGCCTGATTCCTTTTCTAGTTTCTTTTATTCAGTCCAGTCTCCTTAACCATACAGTAATAATCATTCGAGGTCATGTGTCGGAGAAATTTGACAAGCGCTTTCCTGTGTCAATTGCACCCTTTGCTCTTAATGCCCTTTAATGGAGCAAACTCTTTCTCATCAACTGTATAAGTGCAATCATTGACAGCTGGTATTGGCTGTAGAGCATAATTTAATGGCTGAAGGTGCAAAGTATTGCTTCCCTAATGTGGGTGCACTGCCCAGGGTAGTATTAAGCCATTAAAAACAAAAACAGTCCCAAGCTCAATCCCCACATGGCAGGACCACAATAAAGATGCATCGTTTGGTTTCAGTGTTATGGGTGGTGGAGTGCAGAGGAAAACAGTCACCCAGTGGCTTTTGGTGGACAGGATTGGGTGGGTGAGAACATTCCAGGCCTGTTGGGAAGTCCTTCACAGGTAAATTGTCTGCTGCACTCACTATTAAGCTTTCATGTGAAGAGTTACCACTTGGCAGAAGCCAGCATCTTTGTGACTGGAGCTGAATAGCAGTGTATGCCTAGCCTGAAACAGTCTGAAGGTGGGCAAGGTGGATAATAAAACATAGACTTGTTTATACAATAACAGCTGCTTGAAATTGTAGGCAATGCAATTTAACCACATTTAAGCATTAACCTAGTGACTACAATTAAAGCTCCTGCATTCTACAATTAAAGCCCCTGTAAACCACTTGCACGAGTATCTGGAGAGTGTGATTGCTTTCAATATTTACAGTGAAATTGTTTTCATGGGATAATTATCGTATTGCAGGAAAGTTTGTGTTAATTGCAGTTGATATTTCCATAATGTGGAGCTCAGCAAACCTTGAGCCTAAAGGCCCAAACTGATTGTAAATATTTAATGGCAATAGATGCAGCCCCACAGTATTCATCCATCCTTGCTGTTCATTAATAGCAAGTGTCAGAGGCAAAAGAGACTAAAAAGCTCGGAAGTGATTTTCCAATTAGTCCTTAATTATTAATAATCTTACATCACTGAAACTTACGTTTCTAGCAATTTAGCTGAGGGAATGCTGTTAACCTAAGAAAGATGTCCCCTATGATATTATTGTAAGGAGGTGGACAACCATAGTGCTTCTGTCGATTTAGCGAAGTTTTATTGTTGTGTTCATAACTCTGTTATTTTACTAATTCTAACACCTTCTCTCTCATGCTGACAGTTTCGATCTCTCCCTTTTCCTACTGGCTGTTTTCAGTGTTGCAGGCCATCAGTGCAGCATCTTATTAAAGTGTCACTTTTCAAGCACAGGGCTAGCTGGTATATGTTGTCTGGCTATTCTTCTTTAGAAGCATCACCACCAAGCTAAATGCAGTCCTCATTCCTAGTGCAGTCACTTGTAATGTGAGGCAGAATGCAATTACAAAAGAGGGGATCTGGACCGAATTCTTTTTCAGAACCTTGGGTTAGCAACACAATTGAAGCATCACACTGCAGCTCAGCTAACTCAGTACAAATTGAGCATCAGCTTTCTGCTGGAAAGTTCATTCCATTATTTTCAAAGTCAGGAAACAGCATACTGGGTGGATGTCCTCAAAATATCTGCCGCCTTCTCTTCATCTTTTTCTTTTTATAATCTAGTGCCACCAGTTGAAAAAAATGACTATGTGGGTTTTAATGAATATGTTTTAATCAGCTCCAGGCTCACAATTCCAGCATCAAAAACACTAGCAAGGTTTCCTTGTGGCCACTAGGAAGTTAGAGGAGGCCTGAAATTTGTTCTCAGAACTTTGGTTGCTGATCAACATCCTAGACCTGTAGAGAAATCATCATAATACAACAACCTATAGGTGCTGGAAATCCCAAACAAAAACAGAAATTGCTGGAGAAACTCAGGAGGTCTGGCAGCACCTGTAGCGAGAAAGCAGAGTTAACTTTTCGGGACAAGTGACTCTTCTTCAGTTCTGAAGCAGTTAACTCTGAATCTGAATTCATGGGAATATGGACATTGACATCAATTTAAAGCATGTGGTTAGTTAACAAAAAGAGACACTGCCTTTATTGCCATATTCCAATCTCATTATACAGCTTTCATCTCTCATACTATGCCATTTAATAAGGTTTCTGGGCCTTGGCTGGAAATGATTTTCAATTCCATTTAATGCTATATCATGGCACATTCACTGTAGGTTATGTTTCATTTTAGAGCTCACAGAGGAAGTGGTTTCTCAGGCATGAGGCTGGAGTGTGGCAGAAAGAACCTTAAAGTGCAATCTATTTAATGCTCCGTGGTGTTGCTATAAAGTAAATAACAAACTGACTGCTCTGAGAACTGCTGAAAAATTGCCCAAATGGTTACAGAAATGCCTGTGAGTGTGTTAGAAAAACTGAAACTAAAGGCAGAGGCAGATTAATTGTACACTCCCTGCAACCTCGCACTGCAACTCAGCATTCACTTCATTAATTACAATTGGAATCCAACTGGCAGTCAGATTCTACAGGAACAGCACTATCATGATCATCAACATGACCAGTGGGACAAGTAGCCAGGAGACCTCTTGGTGGGTTTCCTAAAGGAACTGTTGGAATTTGTCTTGTACATAATCAGGATGTGGAAAATAATGATGAAAGATCTTTTCAACTATTTGCTTTGGTTTTGTTCCTGTTGTCTACCTGTTTTAGTCAAAGCAAGACCTCAATTGTTATTCCATATTTTGTGGGTTATGCTGTTATCACACACATTGTTAGTTTGTGTGACCATTTCAAGTTTTTCAGTAGAATCTTTTCAGAAGATAGTAACAGATGGCATAGTTGGCTTTTCCTGACTCTATCCCATCAATCTGAACTAAAGAAGGCAGTATTAACATTCAGGCCTTAGCAGTTTAGTGTGGCTCAGGATGGAAGTGCTCATAATACAGATCTTTTGCCTTCTCTCTCTCTCCCTTCCCATTTCAGTTCTTGCAGGGATCAGATACATTAGTGTCACTAGATACCTCTTCTCTCTTTACAAAGACACACTGGACTGTGAGTGGCTTCATAGCCAGACCCAGCAGAATTCTTTGATGTTTTGATGGCCAGGAGAACTAGAAAGTGAC
Organism: Chiloscyllium plagiosum; assembly: GCF_004010195.1. NCBI lineage: Eukaryota > Metazoa > Chordata > Chondrichthyes > Orectolobiformes > Hemiscylliidae > Chiloscyllium > Chiloscyllium plagiosum. Next base: position 4,840,645 of record NC_057745.1, on the reverse strand, counting down.
TAGAATGTGAAATGATTTCCCTGACCACCCTCCACAACCCTTATTTGGACAATATAACATTTTCACAATGCAACAACATGTTTTGAGATGAATTGCATGCCTGTGGTTGACATATAAAGTTTGCCAAATAATTGTGGGGACTGTAAAAAATGTTTGCATGTAGTGATTTTCAGCATACGTTCCAACTTTCAAGAATTCAAGAGTTTTATTGGAGTAAATAAGGAGAAATATTTGCAGTAGTAGGAGCGTTGGTAACCAGAGGACTCAAAGATAATGAAATTTGCAAAAGCCAGATGCAGAGAATGACAAGAGATATTACACAGAGTGAGTTGTTGTGACGTGTGATACATGACCTGAACAAGGTGTGGAAACAGATTCAATAGTAATTTACAAAAGGAATTGGATAAATACTTAAAAATGGAAAATTTGTAAGGCTACACAGAAAAATCAGAGAGAAATTGAACTAATTGGATCATTCTTGGATTGGCCTCCTCTTTGCTGTATAAGTCTATGAAAAAGGTTACAGAACTTTGGAACATTCTCCAACAATCACAGGCCAATGAACAACTCTGCTGCTTGTGGGATGTGTGGTCCAACCACTGGTGAAATATGCATTTCTTATTCTTTTGTGGTTTGCCATCACATAATCCTCTATCTATCCCTTTACTAAATAAACAATATGATCATCAACAGGAATTCTCCCACAATACATCACCTTCCCAGTACGTGTTCAGGTAAAGACCATCTTAATGTTAGAATTATTTAATTGCAGTCCCTCCCAATGCTTCCCTTTGAAAAGGTAGAATGTAATTGATTCACAGAGATCTGAAGGATCCCTGGTTCTACTTGCAGTGTGTTAGTTTAATGTGCAGAATTAGCTGATCTCAGCAGGGGCAGCAGTTGGAGTACTCAACTTGACTCCATTTATGGGGTTGCTGCTCCTGATTATTTTCCAATTGGACCTTGTGAGGATATGTGTATGCATTTTCATGTGATGAGAGGTTGGGAAAGCAGGTGTCTCCAATGACAAATAACCTGCCCACATTCAACTTTTGGTTTCGTTTAGAGTGGAATGCCCAGTAGCAGGAAAAGTGATATTTTTTGTGGTCTGTTTCTTTGCTGGCACTTCAAGTGGAGATTTGGATCAGACCAGAGAACAGAATTTTGAGTAGAAATAAAATTTAAGGGCATGGGGATGATCACATGACAATGACAATGTTGGGTAAAGAAATTGTCTAGCATGGTATAATATCAGTTGGAAGCAGAAAACTGAGGTTTGGGGTGGCACGGTGGCTCAGCGGTCAGCACTGCTGCCTCACAGCACCAGGTTCAATTCCAGCCTCGGGCGACTGTCTGTGTGGAGTTTGCACATTCTCTCCATGTCTGCGGGGGTTTCCTCCCAAAGTCAAAAGATGTGTAAGTCAGGTGAATTGGCCATGCTAAATTGCCCACAGTGTTAGGTGCATTAGTCAGAGGGTCTGGGTGGGTTACTCTTCGGAGGGTCGGTGTGGACAGGTTGGGCCGAAGGGCCTGTTTCCACACTGTAGGGGAATCTAATCTAATCACTTTGAGACAAGCTGATGCATGCTTTTCCAAGTTAGAGAAAGTGGTTAATGTTTAGAGGATCATATCTCATTAAGGGAGAAACTGTGAAACATAGATAACTACTGGTGAAATACTCTGATGTCCTAAGACATGCAGGATTTGTAAATGTACAGGAGTTATGGAGAACACACTGAGAAGATCAGCTTACATCTTTTGAACCACAACAATCCACCAGACCTGTGAACGAGGCAGCTCAGCGTTGAAGGGCAATCTCTCATGCCAAGAGAATTTGGTAGGATGTCAGAAATAAAATTAAACAAGGCTAGGATAGTAAAATACTTAAGATGTTAAGGTGTCAGGTGGCTTTCACGCCCCCAGAGGATAAAGTGACAAAAGTTTTATTTTCCAGACTCTTTTGATACAAACCCAGGCTTTGAAATTAATGAGAATCACTGATTCTAGTAAGTCATGTTTGTGAACATAAAATATCACAAAGAATTCAAACCACAAATCCAAAATAACAATTATGATATTTTTGGTGTGCAAAAAGTAAGAAAAAGAAATACTTGCAATTAAATAACACTTTTGGTGACCCCCGGGCAAATCAAATCAAAGCACTTTACAGGCAATGAAGTCGTTTTGAACTGTAATCATTGTTGTCATGTGTTAGACAGCTTTCACACAGCAAGATCTGAAAACGAAAATGTGTTAATGTCCAAATAAACTGTTTTATTGTGATATGACTGAGGGGTAAATACTGGCTAGACACTGGGGATAGCTTCCCCCTCTTCTTTGAAACACTGTCTTAGGTTCTTTTATATTCATCAGAGATTGCTGAAGGGGCTTCAGGTAAATGCCTCATCTAAAAGGAGCAATAGTCTACAATGCACTGGAGTTTCAGCCTTGATTTCTGTGCTATCTATAACAAATTATAGCAGATGGTGAAATACTCCAAAGTTCTGGATTAGTGGTGCTGGAAGAGCACAGCAATTCAGGCAGCATCCGAGGAGCTTTGAAATCGACGTTTCGGGCAAAAGCCCTTCATCAGGAATAAAGGCAGTGAGCCTGAAGCGTGGAGAGATAAACTAGACGAGGGTGGGGCTGGGGAGAAAGTAGCGAAGATGAGGTGTTCTTCCTCCAGGCGTCTGGTGGTGAGGGAGCGGCGGTGAAGGGGGCCCAGGACCTCCATGTCCTCGGCAGAGTGGGAGGGGGAGTTGAAATGTTGGGCCACGGGGCGGTGTGGTTGATTGGTGCGGGTGTCCCGGAGATGTTCCCTAAAGCGCTCTCCTAGCAGGCGCCCAGTCTCCCCAATGTAGAGGAGACCGCATCGGGAGCAACGGATACAATAAATGATATTAGTGGATGTGATACTCCAAAGTGTTCTTTATAAAATGCTTCCTTCCAAATAATGCTCGGTTTGAACCAATCCCATTCTTTCTTCACAAGGTGTTTTTAAGGTCAGCCCTGATCTGTGCTGAGATTGTTAATTCAGCTGTTGAGGTTTTCACTTATGGAAGGGATGATCAGTCAGCACTCCCATTAAATGCTATCTTGGTGAGCGCTTGTTTGTAAATGAGCAAACAGTTTAGAGTTTTGCCTGCAATATTTCTTTGGTAATCTGTTCCACTGACCCAGATTTGGTCAATGGGTAGAGTATTGGAGGGCATAGTGTACCTGTGGAGTTTTACACTGCCAGGTGTTGGTGCTGTCAATGGTTCCCTTCCATTGATGCCATGTCAAGAGAGGACTGGGGAATAGATGACAAGACTGAGAAGGGGGTGAATAAAAAAAAAGTATGAAAAGGGTTAGGTAGACATGACTGATTGCCACTCTCCATGCTGAGGCTTCAAATAACAAATGAGAAGCTGCAAAGGTGATGTATGATGTGCTCCATCATTCACATCATCAAGCTACTAAAGGAAGTTCCTAACACTAGCAAAAAGTGCCAAAGAAACTTAACAGATCTGGCAGCATCTGTAGACAGAGAAGCAGAGTTAATGTTTCGAATCCAGTGACCCCTCACCAGATATGATAGTAAGTCAAACCAAACTTGAAACTTTAACTCTGTTTCTCTCTCTCTCTCTCTCAACAGATGCTGCCAGACCCACTGAGTTTCTTTAGCATTCTCTGTGTTTGTTTCAGATTTCCAACATCCAAAGAATTTTGCTTTTATTTATGTAGGTATTAGGATTTTGCATATGTTGGCTTCGACTGGTCAATATTGGGATATTTTATCCTTGCAGCATACATTGCCAATCTCTGTGTAATTTACCACACCCAGATAAACAGTACTTGGATGCACAAAGTCAACACTGTTTTGAGTGCTGTGATTACTGGTTTGATAGTTGAGATGGCTGGATCAATCTCAGGTCTGTAGTTGATACCGAGTTGTTCAGAGGTTGTCCATGTGGTGGATTAATGAACTAGCACCTCCCCTAGTGCTTCAAGTGTTGACCTTTTCCACAAAGTTATACAATGATGATCATTTCCCCTTTTACCATGTGAGATCAGTATAGTTTGTTCACTACTTTTAATTAAAGAGATATAGCAAATTATTTTAATTGCTCTCACCCGATGCCTTTATGGGAAGAAAGCAGATTAACAAATTGCAGTCCAGAATCAGCATTGTGAGCTAATCTTGTGCAATCTTATTTCTTGGAATATCTTAGCAGACATGTTGCCCATGAATTACTTTCCTTATCAAATATGTCAAGATAACAACATTATTTTTAGTACATCTTAGGTTAGCCACAACTTCTATTGACGTCATGTTTGAAGCTCACACCCTTGGTATTCTATTTGATCCAGAGCTGATGGCCTGACCCACATTGCCTCTGTGATGATTTCCACTTACTTCAAAAACTTTAACATCATATTTGTTCTCTCTGGACCTGAGAATTGCAATTTACTCATGGCCAGCCTTCCAACCAACACCATCCTTAAGCTTCTGTCCTTCTAAAGCTAATATAGTGTATCATACTCATACAGTTAATGGCAGAACTCTGAACAGCATTGACGTACAGGGGGGATCTTGGGGTTCAAGTCCATAGCTCCCTGAACATGACCATGCAAGTAGATAGGGCGGTGAAGAAGGCATATGGCATGCTTGCCTTTATCAGTCAAGGAATTGAGTACAGAGTCAGGATGTCATGTTCCACTCTTATAAGACTTTGATTAGGCCAAACTTAGAGTATTGTGTTTAATTCTGGTCGCCACATTACAGGAAGGCTTTGGAGAGGATGCAGAAGAGGTTTATCAGGATGCTGCCTGGATTAGAGGGGATGAGCTACAAGGAGAGGTTAGAAAAACTCAAGTTGTTTTCTCTGGAGCAGTAGAGGCTGAGGGGAGACTTGATAGCAGTCTATTAAATTATACAATGCAGAGATAGGGCTGATGGTCAGAATCTTTTTCCTAGAGCTGAAATATCTAAAACCAGGGAGCATGTGTTTAAGGTGAGAGGGGGAAAGTTCAAAGGAGATGCACCGTTTTTACACAGTAAGTGGTAGGAGTGTGGAACACACTGCCAGGGGTGGTGGTGGAGGTAGATATGATGAGGGCATTTAAGGGACTTTTAGATAAGCACAGGAATGTGCAAGGAATAAAGGGATATGGGCCAAGGGCAGGCAGAAGGGAGTAATTTAATTTGGCGTCATGTTCGACACAACATCATGGGCCAAGGGGCCCGATCCTGTGCTGTACTGTTCTATGTTCTATCCTCTAATACAGTTGTCACACGATTTTCCCATTCAACAACTCTGAATGTTGATCTACTAGCTCACTGATCTACTAGCCACCGTCCCCAGTCCATAGTGCTTTAATTTTAAAACTCGCAAACTTATTTTCAAATTCTTTCTCTGTAATCTCCACCAACATTATAACTCACAGAGAAATTTTTAATTCTTTCATGGGTATCATTTGCTGGGCTGCATCAGTTGCCCATCTCTTTTGCCCTTTTACTGAGTGGTGTACTAGAACATTGCAGAAGACAATTAAGACTCATGAATGTTGCTGTGGGTGTGGAGTCAGAGTAGGGCAGACCAACTAAGGATGCAAGGTTTAGTTCCCCAAAGGTATTGAACCAGATGGGTCTTTATGACCACCAATGGTAGTTTAATGGCCACCATAATTGAGACTTGTTTTCAATTGCAGATTCCTATGTCCCAGAGCACTAGCTTGGCCCTCTGGATTACTAGTCCAGTCACATTATTAATCAGACATTAACCCCCCGCCCCCCCCCCCCTCCCCCAGATCTTTGGCAGTATCTAATTCTAGCCTCTTGTGTATCCCCACTTTTGTCAAGGATGCATTGGCAGCTGTGGCTTCAGTTAGCTGAGCTGAACGCTCTGGAATTCCCTTCATGTACCTCTTCAGCTCTCTTTCCTCCTTTAAAACTCATCTCCTTAACCAAGGCTTTGATTCTAATATTTTCTTTTAAGGGCTCAATGTCAAATTGTGTTTGGTAATCGTTCCTGTGAAGCGTATTTGAATGTCTAACTGCATTAATGCTGCCATTTAAATTAAAATCATTGTAGTCTCAATCCAATTCAATTTACAATAAAATATAACCACTGTGGCCAGATTACAATAATACAATAATAAAACAATACATTGCTTAAAAAAACATAAAGTATACTATGATTACATACATCATTGTTAATGAATGCTAGAAGTTCACAACAGTTTCGTATGAGGCAGTTTATTACATTGAAGAGAGTAGGAGGAAATTCTTCTTCAAATTGAGTACAGATGTTTAATGATTTTATATTTGTACAGCCAACTCTGTCCCTCAGTAATTAACTCATTTGTGTTTTATTTAATTTTGTGGAAACAATTACCACTGTGTTTTATTAATTTCAGAATGTGCAAACTTGCAGCTGCAATCTGCTTCTTGAGAGAAGGAGCAGAAAATCAAGCCAAACTTCCACTCTTCATGATTGCCAGTGCCCCTTGCTGGAAAGAACACACTATTGTGTGGAGACAGGATCAAGTTTGCTTGTGCTTCTCTCCCCATAGTAACATGGATATTCGCAGCGCATAAAAATGCCATTTGTCCCATTGCACCTTGTGTTAGTCCTTTGTTACAAAACTCCCCTACCCAGCTCTCACATACACTGGTGTTTCCTCTGCACCAAACATTTATCTATGATTTGCTTAAGATGTGAAGTGATTTCCTCGTCAATCCTTCTCAGCCGTAAAACGTTTATATGTTATGCAATTTGTTGCATATAGAAATTTCTCAAAATCACTCTCAGTGACAATATGAAGTTGCTGATCCCTTGTCATTTACTTCCCCTCCATCAGTCAAAAAGCCTTCATAATTTGAAATAGAATCGTCGCTTAATTAAACTTCTTTGTTGCAGTGGAAATGGCCCTCGAAACAACTTGTCAAGCTTCTGTCGAAAGCACGTTCAAACCTGCGATGTTTACCATCAAGAAGGACAAGGGTCAGCTGATACATTGGGACACCACCATGTTTATGTTCCCCTCTAAAACAACTCACCATCCTGACTTGGAAATACATCACCATCCCTCTAGTGTCATTGGATCAAAATCCTATAACTCACTCCTTAGTAGCATTTTGTATGTACCTACATCACATGAACTGCACCTGTTCAACCATGTGGCTCACCACCTTCTTCGTAAGAAATGGGAAAGCGATGCTGGCCTTGCAGTGATGCTCATGTCTTATGAATGATTAAATGAAACAACATATGAAGTCTCTCCTTGTAACTATAGGTGCCCATTCCTGTCATGCTATCGAAGACGTGTTGTTCAGTCTTTGAAACCTCAATGCCGTTTCTATAACTGCACACCCTAAAACTGTAGATTGCATTCCCAACATAGCCTAGTCGCATTTACTATCTAACACAGAATGCAAAAAATGGACACTGGGGTGACTGACATGTTGGAGGAGAAAGTGAGGTCTGCAGATGCTGGAGATCAAAGTTGAAACTTTATTGCTGGAACAGCACAGCAGGTCAGGCAGCATCCAGGGAACAGGAGATTCGACGTTTCGGGCACAGGCCCTTCTTCAGGAATGAAGAAGGGCCTGTGCCCGAAACGTCGAATCTCCTCTTCCCTGGATGCTGCCTGACCTGCTGTGCTGTTCCAGCAATAAAGTTTCAACTGACTGACATGTTGACACTGTCAGAGAAACTTTTCCCCATGGTACGTTGGTGCATGGAGCTAAGGGATAGTGAAATGGTGCAGAAAAGTCAGGTTAACAAAAGTGTCCATATTTGAACTTAGATTTTGCAGAACTCTGAATATTTTATACTTAGTTATTAAAAATAAGAACCATTGATTGGTAATAGAAACTCCATAGAATGGGAATGAATTAGGATTAGTCGAAGTATCTAATTCAAAGCTCTGACTTAAGAAGTGATTTTTAATTTTTTTTAATTTACAGGATGTGGGCATCACAGGCAAGAACTTCTTGCCCACCCCTAATTACCTTTGTAGTGGTGAGCTGCCTTCTTCAGCCATTACAGTCTGCTTGGCACAGGTACACTGAAAGACAGTGATGTTAGAGAGGGATTTCTAGGACTTTGACCCAGTACTGTGTGCAGTTCTGGTCTCCAAATTTGAGGAAAGACATTCTGGCTATTGAGGGAGTGCAGCGTAGGTTCACGAGGTCAATTCCTGGAATGGCGGGACTGAAACTTCTTTACCCAGAGAGTGGTGGCTGTGTGGAATGCTCTGCCCCAGAGGGCAGTGGAGGCCCAGTTTCTGGATTCATTTAAGAAGGAGTTGGATAGAACTCTCAAGGATAGTGGAATTAAGGGTTATGGAGATAAGGCAGGAACAGGATACTGATTAAGGATGATCAGCCATGATCATATTGAATGGTGATGCAGGCTCGAAGGGCTGAATGGCCTACTCCTGCACCTATTGTCTATTGTCTATTGTAATATTGGATAAAATGGATATTGATATATTTCCATGTAAGGATGATGTGCAACTTGGAGGTGAGCCAGGAGGTTGTGGAGTTCCAATGTACTTAGCACCCATTTTTGGTAGAGGATCCAGGATTGCATGACACTGTCAAAAAGGCATTTACAAGCTTTTGCAGTACGTCCTTTAGATGGTCCACACTGCTGTAATTGTGTACCATGTGTTGAAAGACACCAGGTTTTAAGGTGCTGAATCGAGTACAGATCAATTTGGAACTGAGTGTAATTTGTTCATGGCAAGAATGGATTTTCTGTGCCTAATGAATAATGTAGATTTTACTTGATAACCATTTTATTGTAATTGTGTCAAGTTTCTGATTTGCCCAAATCCCTCAATACACCATTATAAAGTACATGGACTCAATCCTAACCTCTGCCCCACTTCCAAGACAGAGGGCTAAATGTACAACATTCCAGATAAAATGTTAAACCAATATCTTTCTTCTCTGTTCCAATAGTAAAGATCATGTTGTTCCCAAATGACTTTCCCTGTGGTAATGGAGCATCTGTTAAACCATAACAACCATTAATAAAAGCAAAATACTGTGAATGCTAGAAATCTGAAATAAAAACTGGAAGTGTTGGAGAAACCCAGCAGTTTAACAGTATCTTCTGAAGACAAGTCATATTATACTCAAAATATTAACTGTTTTGCTGCCAGACCTGTTGAGTTTCTCTGGCATTTTCTGTTTATATTCCAATTGAACAGATAGAGGGCTTGGTGTTGGAGTGCAATGAGAACAAGCTCTCTCTCAATGTCGGCAAAACTAAAGAACTGATCATGAGCTTGTTCTCATAGCACTCCATCACCAAGCCTTCTATCTGGAATATAAACAGAAAATGCCAGAGAAACTCAGCAGGTCTGGCAGCAAAACAATTGATAACCTACAAACTCTCCTGGACCTCCCACAGAGATGAGATGGTCAAGAAGACACAACAATGTCTCTTGTTCCTCAGGAGGGTCAGGAAATTCAGCATGTCCATAAGGATCCTCACCAACCTTTACAGATGCACCATTGAGAGCATACTGTACAGGTGTATAATGGTCTGATATGGTAACTGCTCTGCCCAGGACAATAAGTAACTACAGAAGGTGGTGTGCACAGCCCAGATGATCATGGAAGCCAACCTTTCATCCGTGGACTCCATTTACACAGTTCACTGTTTCGGAAAGGCTACCAACATCAGCAAAGACACATTGCACCCCGGTCATGATCTCCTACAGCCTCTTCCATTAGGCAGAAGATACACTTGCACAAGCAGGTTCAGGAATAGCTCCTTCTTGGCCGTTATTAAACTGATGAATGGACTCTCTAGCCTCAAATAATGCTGATCTCACTAACGCTGACCTCACCTCGCGCATGCTGAATGCAGTGTAATCTGTATGACTCTGTCTAAGTGTTTTTGATCTGTATATCCTTGCTTACGATGATCCGCTTATACTGCCCGTACACACAACTTTTCACTGTACCTCAGTACACGTGACAATAAATAAATCAATCAATTAATTGTGGTTTGATTGCCTGTCTGGTACTGTATTAATTAGTCTCAGTCAGGACAGCTTTAGGGACATAACAGCTGGCTTCAAATCATCTGAAATAGGGAATTAAATATATAAGACCATAGAACATAAGAGCAGAATTCTTCACCTTCTGTCTTCTGCCAGTCATCCAATCCTCTATCCATGCCAGTACGTAGGCCTTAACAACATGCACTCTTATCTTATTTAGCAGCCTCCTGTGCAGCACTTTGTCAAAGGTCTTCTGGAAATCTAAACATATCATGTCAATGGCTCTCCTTTGTCTAACTTGCTCATTACCTCCTCTAAAAATTCTATCAGACTTATCAAGTATGACCTCCCCCTGACCAACCCATGCTGACTTAACCCTACCTTATCATGCACTTCCAAGTACTCTGCAATCTCAACCTTAATGGTAGATTCTAAAATCTTACCAATGAATGAGGTCAGGCTAACTGGCCTATAGTTTCCTGTCTTCTGTCTCACTCCCTTCTGAAACAGGAGTATTACACTGGCCATTTCCCAGTCCTCTGGCTCCCTCTCTGACTCCAGTAACTCCAGAAGATCACCACAATGCCTCTATCAGGACCCTGTGTATAGCCCATTTGACCTGGGTGATTTATCCACCTTCAGGTCTTTTAGCTTCCCCATCACCTTCCCCCTAGTGAGGGCCATTACATTCACAACTGTTCTCTGACTGTCTTGAAGTTCTAGTGTGCTACTGGTGAAAACTGGTCTGAAGTACCTATCTAATTCTTCCACCACTTCTTTGACCCCATTATTAGTTCTTCAGCCTCCTTTTCCAGCAGTCCAAGTTCACTCTTGCCTCCTCTTACCTTTAATATGATTTTAAAAACTTCTGCAATTTTTTGTTTATATTACCAGCCAACTTACTCTCATATTTTATCTGACCTCTCCCCACACCCCCATTGATATTTTAATTGTTCTCTGCTGGTTTTTAAAGGCTTCCCAATCCTCCCACTGATCTTCACCACATTATATGTTTTTTCTTTTGTCTTTTATGATCAGCCACGGTTGCTTCACCCTCTCCTTAGCATGCTTCTTCTTCTTTGGGATGAATTTCTGCTGTGCCTCACAAATATCAGCCAAATGTTCTCACTGGTCACTGCTGTTTATAGATCCCTGCTAGAATGTGCTCTAGTGTAAGCAAGGACAGGACCAACAAGGCCAAGGTAGTTTCCACAGTCAATCATGAATGAAGAATGGTCACAATGGCATGGTACAATCACAAGCCAACACTTGCAAGAAAGATAGGAAGACAGTTGGGAAGAACAAGAATCATATCACAGTGGCTTTGTGGCCATGTTGCTGGACTATTCAAAGTCCCAGGCTAATGTTTTGGGAAAACTGAAAGAACTGCGGATTGCTGGAAAAGCTCAGCAGGTCTGGCAGCATCTATGGAAAGTAATGAGAAGTAAGGTTTCAGGTAAAGTGACCTTTCCTCAGAACGTTCTGGGGATATGGATTCAAATCCTACCATGGTAGATGATAAAATTTGTTTGCAATAAAACCCATCTGGTTCACTAATGTTCTTAAGGGAAGGAAATCTGCCATCCTTATCTGGTCTGATCTACATGTGACTCCAGACACATAGCAATGTGGTTGACTCACAACAGCATCCTCAAATGGCCTAGAGAGACACTCTGTTCAAGGGCAGCTATGGACTTGCAAGAAATGCACAGCAACATCTACATTCTATAGAAAATAAAGAAGAAAAAGTCACCTGTCCTGTGAATTCCTGTTTTCAGTCTTGCTATTGTGAGAAAACAATGAACCAAATATAGGAACAGAAGCAGACCCATTCAGCCCCTCAAACTCACTCTACCATTAAATGAGGTCATGACTGATCTGCTACTTTTACTATTTCCTGTGTCTACTGATATTTTTAACATGTAGGAATCTATCAGACTCAGTTTTGAATATACTCAATTCCAAGGATTCAAAAAATTCTCTGAGTGAAGAAATTCCTCCCCATCTCAGCCCGAACCTGGCTGCTCTTTATTATGACACCGTGTCCCCTGACTCTAGACTCCCCAACTCAGGGAAACATCCTTCCTGCAACTGCCCTATCAAGTCAGCTTTATGTCCAGGGAGTGAACCGGCTCTAAGTTAGTAGCATTCCAACCACCATTGGATGTTCTGGCATGCAAAACCCCTCGTGTTACTGCCCATGGCACAGAAATGATGCCCTTATTATAACAAAGAGTTCAACAATGGTAAATCCCTCTGCGATAAAGTGGTAATGCTGATCAGGAAAAGCATTTAGCAGCACAATAGTATCTGAGAAACTAACTACTGGATGGTTCAAAATAAATTCAGGAAATTCACTGGGGCTGATTCAACTCTTTATCACACTAAATGTGACAGCACTTTATTAGTCGACTGTGAAGCCATACAAAATCATTCAAAGATGCACTAATTTCCACTCAGACCACATTACTGTCTGCACAGCAGTAAATAGCATTATCTTTCTGTTGGAGATTTCCAGTTAGATACACTATGATCTATTACATAAAAATACCATTACACTATTGCAGTTATTACAGAGAATATTAGCGTTCTTAAAGTTTAATTTAAAATGAATACCCTGTGTGGACCCCATGGGCTGGTACAATGACTTACTGTGTGGTTGCATGTTCATAAACTTGGTTTGGATGAAAAAAAAAATCCTTCAACCCTTTTATTTCATCCTTCCGGAATATCTACCCTAGTGTCTTCCGTAATAGTGGTTAGCTGTTTCTTAAATTATTCCAGTCTTCTAGCCTCAACTACTCTGCTTGGTGTCTCATTCCAGCTGCAAAGAATGTGTTCTTCATGACCCCTTGTCTTGTTCTCCTGGTGTGTTTGAAAGATTGAACATCCCATCTTTCAGATGAGATATTAAACGGTGGCTCCATCTGTCCTCTCAGGTGGATTTAAAAGATCCCATGGCACTATTATGGAGAAGAAGAGGCAAGCTCTCCCTGGTACCCTGGCCAATAATTATCCCTTAATCAACATCACTACAAACAGATTATCTGATTACCTCACGCTGCTAAAATAAACAAAGTATTGTAACCATTCAGCATCAATACTGGAAATCTGGATCCAGTTCTGATCCTTCACTCTGCATTTCTCTCTACTGAAGCTGCTGACTGCTTCTGGCATTTTCTGTCTTAATTGTATCATTATAAACCTGTTTGTGGGATCTTGCTGTGCAAAAATGCTTATGTGTTTCCTGCCCTACAACTACAACTGCACTTAACTGGCTGTGAATTGCTTTGGAATGACCCAAGTATGTGAAAGGAGCTACTGAAATGCACTTTTTTCACATTTTCTTCAGGTTAATTTTCTCTTACTTTATAGACCTCTACAAAATGCAGATATGAATTCTAAAAACTGAACAGCTTTTGCTTAGAAACCATCTTTAAAAAGAAGTACCCTGATTTATTATGTAAAAATACTATTACATTATTTTGTAGTTATTAAAGGGAACATTAACATTCTTCAAGTTTAATTTACAGTGAATGTGTCCTGTGTGGCCCTTATGGATTAGTGCAATGACTGACTGTGTGACTGAGTTATCATGAAGTCGATTTGAATGAACTAAACCAGGACCTGGGCAATACTGTAACCCACTTCAACTAATTGGCTAAAATGCTTCAGAGGATATTCAGAGTCATCCTTGTAGTGGAAAATTGGAGCTTGATATAGCCCAGACCAGGCTGGGAGGACAGGTTCTCTTCCCTGAAGGACATTACTGAATGAGTTCAGTTTTTTAAACAACAATCTCCAGAAGCTTTCACTTTTGTTCCTGGTGCAGCAACAATTTAACAGATTTATTGAATTCAATTTCACAACTTGCCACAGTGGATTTGAACTCATGACCTCTCAGCTGCTAGTCCAGTATCATAACTATTTTACTATCATATCCCTAACAGGAGGTACTCATAGCTCTTCTCCCTGACACCTTGGAGCTGCTTCATTGATCCCCTCGGCACTGTATCTAGATGAACCCCTATTGTTCCAATATGTTTCTGTTCCCCAAATCACAATGATTTCATGATTCCAGGCAAACCTCTTTGTGTTAAGGAGAAACAATGTTGTTTAGAGGGGGAAAGGGATGGAGTGGGGTGAAGGCAAATTTGACAGGGCTAGAGAATAGGAGAAGAAGGAGGAGAGAGAGTGTGGCAGATCATGGGGAAGTGATGGAAGACATAGTTTGAGCTATGTGCAATTAACATTATATAGATCAGAATGCCCTAGATTTGATATTTGGTCACTGTAGTGTTGCTGATTTCAGCCTTAATAGGGCTATAAGTGGACTCAATGGTCCTGAAAGATGGGGAAAAAGTATAAATGTTTGTTGGAGAGAGATATCAAAGGGGAGTCTCTTTTGTGTTCAGTTTTGTATTCAGCTGCACAAACAACCTTTATTCAGAGCTCTTCTGGTCTCCTTCCTATCGGAAAGATGTTGTGAAACTTGAAAGGGTTCAGAAAAGATTTACAAGGATGTTGCCAGGGTTGGAGGATTTGAGCTACAGGGAGAGGCTGAACAGGCTGGGGCTGTTTTCCCTGGAGTGTCAGAGGCTGAGGGGTGACCTTATAGAGGTTTACAGAACCATGAGGGGCATGGATAGGATCAATAGATAAAGTCTTTTCCCTGGGGTTGGGGAGTCCAGAACGAGAGGGCATAGGTTTAGGGTGAGAGGGGAAAGATATAAAAGAGACATAAGGGGCAACTTTTTCACACAGAGGGTGGTACGTGTATGGAATGAGCTGCCAGAGAAAGTGGTGGAGGCTAGTACAATTGCAACATTTAAAAGGCATTTGGATGGGTATATGAATAGGTAGGATTTGGAGGAATAGGGGCCGGGTGCTGGCAGATGGGACTAGATTGGGTTGGGATATCTGGTCGGCATGGATGGGTTGGACCGAAGGGTCTGTTTCCATGCTGTACATCTCTATGACTCTGTGACTCTATGTGAGGATGAGGCCAGGGACTGCTCTGAATCTGGCTTTCATAAGGCGCTCAGTTGCCCTCCTGAATATAGCTCAGATTGGAGGAGAGGTCAGTTTCACTCTACCTTTCCCAATAAAGTACTGGATATTTATACATATCACGTTACAATGGTCACATGCAACATTGACATCAGTGCTTGCCACGTCCCCTCTGACTTATACATCCAATCCTGTGAATACGTGATCAATGATAGACAACTTCATGACCAACCTTAGGTCCTCCCATCATCTCATGATGTTTTCCAGACCACTATCACCTGTCCTTGGGCTTTTACAATACATCTTATTGACCACATTCCAACACATTATTATGCCCCTCCCCAGACATTTGCCAGCTGCATTATATTGAGTGGATGCTGTGTGTTACCTTGTGAAGCTGCGATTATTTTCCTGAGGTCATAATGGACTAAGTAATATTTTGCAGTTGCCTCCTTACTATGCTATCTGTTTTCCAGTGTCCTTTCATGACGTTTATACCCTTCGTTATACATCATTCCGTTCTTGGTTTTCAGACTATTTGTTCTTCAATGCTCCCTCCTGACGATATGGGGACTTCAGTCTACTTTCTACAGCTATTTGTCTCAAAGAATTCAGCTACATTCCTCAACATTAATTTTTTTCATTGCAGCTATAATTTCAGTATACTGAAATGTATCATATGTAATGGCAATTACTTTAAAAAGCCTTAGATTATGGTGGGATCAGACTTTCTATTCTACGCTCTACTAAATAAAGAGTTTGCTCTTTTCCATTAAGGTTTCTACGAGCATTTCATTATCTTATCTGATTGCCATGAGGTACGATTCTGACCATGAAGCTTGCTGCTTCAACTACAATTCTCTTCAGTAATGGGCAACTCCAACAATGCCTGATTGAACGGCTTAGAAATATGCAGGTGTATGGATGTCAGGTGAGGGAGAATTTGACTTGGCTGTGAATGTCCGGTGGTGGAGTATCCCATAGGACTAACAGCCTTGCCTGATACATAGAGATTGCCCCCTTGAGTGAGGCACCAAAACGTTGGTTGCATTTTTATAAAATTCAGCAGTTTCAGAGAGACAGGAGAAAGGCTGGGACAATTTCATGGTCACAATCACGCTATTTAATTTCAAGAGTGTCAAGTGGCTTGCACTTGGATGTTTACATCTGGGGGCAGTGCACGTACCTGCCCAGGTTGGAAGAAGTCCTCCCAGTTCTAAACTGAATCCCAACAACATCAATTGAGCCAAAGACCAGTATTGGTATGTCATGCATCTCAGACTGTCATAGCTTCAGGCACATTAAAGGTGACATTTATGGCCACAAAGCGAGAAGACAGATTGAAAGTCCACATAACATATATGGGACTGTGTTTATTTTTAAGAACATGAGGCATAAAAACAGGCCATCAAAAACAAATGATTGTCATTTTTAATGTGAGGTACTTGGTCAGTCTGATTGATCACCCAGATACATTGGGCAACCAAAACAATATGTCACCATTTAATGCGTAGTCAGGAAATGTAGCCGTCAATGCAAGCACAGCAATAAGAAAAATCTTCAGATACTCTGGATTTATTAGTTTTGTTTGAAGGATGAGTAATAGTTAGGACAGCAGGAAAAACTCTTCTTCATACAGTATCATGGAATCTTCAGCATCCACCCAAGGGTGCAGGTACCAAAAAGACAACAGGCATTGTAGACTAGCAAGCTTTCCATTCTGCACTGACTGTCAGATTAGAAGTTATGTTCAAGTATCTGGAGTAGATGCACCCTTCCTCCTCTTGTTAAACTGATTGCAGATATTCATGGACTGTTTTCGAACATGGTCCTGGCCATTTGGCATGGAACCATTTGCCAAAAAGGGTCAACACTCCTAGGAGAACACGCATGACAAAAGGGAGCAATTTTAAAATGTAAGTATTTGATCTGTTTTGATCTCTACCTTTCTAGCAGTTAGTGTAAGAGTGAGATGAAGTACAGGGAAGAACTCTTTTGACTGTATGGACAAACAAACCTTTCTATATTGGGAAACTTTTCAAAAATATTACAATCTCTGGAATCTTTGTCTAAACTTTGGAAAGACAGAGTCAGCTACTTTCAGAAGCATGAAAGTAATAGTAATACGTGGAAACAGAAAAAAATAATCATTTCAATAAGGCATCAAATCAATAGCAGAATCTCAGTGTGTGGTATGGAAATCTGATGACTGCACAGATTCTGCAGGATTTCACCGCATTCAAAGTTCCCAGTTAGAAACTTAAATTTCCATTGTTTATTGGTTTAGGTTAGATTACTTACAGTGTGGAAACAGGCCCTTCGATCCAACAAGTCCACACCGACCCTCCGAAGAACAACCCACCCAGACCCATTTCCCTACATCTAACACTACGGGCAATTTAGCATGGCCAATTCACCTAACTTGCACATTTATTTGGACTGTGGGAGGAATCCGGAGCACCCAGAGGAAACCCAGGCAGACACGGGGAGAATGTGCAAACTCCACACAGTTGCCTGGTTGGAAATATTTGATCTACACAGAAGTAGGAATGCAATATATTAATGGCTCCAATTTTAACCCAACTTGCTTGGAGCATCAGTTCGAGGATTATATAGGCTGGTCTATTGTCCCAACCACCCCGCTTCCCCCCAGTCTCCTCCTACCAGGGTGGTTGGGTTTATTTATTTCCATCAGTTATTTCTAGTTTATAATTATAGATAAAATTAATTAAACACCAATGTAAAGTTGAAGGCTGTTATTAAGTTACTTAGATCTTCGATTTATTTGTTTTGAGAGTTGAGAGTTTCACATGTCAGATAGTTGCAGAGACTGGAAAATGAGTAACACATGAACAATTATCCTCCAAATGCTTATTATTCCTACTTGCCTAGTTTCAGAGGCTGCTTTAAGCTTCCAAAAGCATTGGCATTTTAGATAACTGCAATATAAGGTGTTTCAAAGATTTGAGGACAACCTCTCCTTCTATCTTTTTCTTGTTCTCTTTGCCTTTTTCTTTGTGCAGTACCATCCATGTTCCCAGGGGCCTTCACTTGATGAATTCATCCATGGTCCTCAGACTGTCTTCGGTTGATTAATGTTGTGTTCTATCTCTTTATTGCAGCTAGCAAGCCCTGATTTGTTGCTTACATCAAGCTGCTGGGATGCTTGAGAATATACAAACAGACAGGGCCAGGCTCAAATTGCTTTTGGAATGAGCAAGAGGATCTTGCAAGTTGGACAGACATGGAGAAACTTTACTTGTCAATGTCATGCACCGTGTGGAACTCATCTGACAGAGCTGTCCTTGGATGAGTGTTGGAAATGTCAACATCTAGACAAAGCACACAGGATATTTTTCACTACAAACATTACTGTGGTTGGAAAGATGAGTTGGGAGAAGGTTTTCTGTGTTTATTTTATTAACTTATTCTCTGTTTAGTAAAGTTCAAACAAGAAAAAGTTAGTACAGGCACAATGAGTCGAATGGCTTTCTTCGGTGCCATAAGATTCTTTGATTCTAAGCACATAGTCCAGAGCAGGAAAAGACTTACCTGGAAATCCAACCCAATCCACCAAATGGACATTCTACACTTAAGAATTCTTCAATGTGGAGCCAATTAAAGAGACAGTAGAGGCTTGAAATGTTCAGTAAGACTCATTAATTAGAATTAAAGTCAGAGTGAATCTACATGCCACCCCATTTCCAAGAACATCCAAGATTGAACAACAGAACAATTAACCTCATTTTATTACTTCTGCATGGATGGAGAGAGAAATTAACTTTAACCATAATTACAGCATTAAGATATACTTTCGTAAATTATTTTTGATGGGCAGTTCTTGCATATGTTGGAGCATGTTTGTACTTAAAACTGTATGACATGGTATTTACAGCACAAATACAGCCTAATCAATTCATGCCAGTGTTACGTTGCATGCTAACTTCCTTCTACTTTTCTTCATTTATCACCATTATTACATTCTTTTATCCTTTCTCTCATGTCTTCATCTAGTTTTTCATTAAATGCATCTATACTATTTGCCTCAACTACTCCAAGTGACTGCAGATTCTACATTCTGACCACTCTCTGGGTAAAGAGATTTCTCCTGAATTTCCAGTTAGATTTATTAGTGAACAGATTGGAGTTATATCCCTCAGTTATTGACATCTCTGCAGGTGAAAACATTTTGATATCAACTGTATCAAATCTTGAAGGCCTTTATTAATTCCTGGAGAGAAGAAACAGTTTGTTAAACTTTCTTGATAATTATAAACTGTCACTTCAGGTATCATTCTTCTAAGTCTTTTTTTGCATCTTCTCCGGTGCCTCTGTTATGTAATACAGAAATTAGAACTGTTTAAAATTAAGTAAACATGGTCTAACCAAGGTTCTAAACAAGTTCAGCATAGGTTCCTGCTTTTCAATTCTGTGTCTTTAGAAATAAATATGATTGCTCCGCTTGCCTTTAATGGCTTTCCCCAGTTAACCCAATGTTTACAATTGGTTTGATTTCTCCTCTCTATTATCCATTAGGTTCTCATAGCAGGTTTTGTGCATTTTGATTATCAGATGTATAACCACACATTCCTGAAACCTGCCTCATGCAATTGGAAAGGTCTGTGCAGATGTCCATATGATGGACTATTCACCCTCCGAAGCCAAGAGCTCTACTCTTTCCTCTCAGAAGTCCAACATACTAAAAGCTGTAAAAAAAGGGAATAGAGGACTTGAGGGGAATAATACCTAGAAAGCTAGCCACAAACATAGAATATAAAGCAAAACTCTTGTTAAAAGCTCAGCCTCCACTCATTTTGAAGCACCAGCTATAAATTTTACTCCAAAATGATCTATAAAAACCGACACTTCCTCTTGGGCTGTAGCTACGCAGCTACACAGAACTACATCTGTCAGAACTTACAAGAAATGGTAAGATGATAAATATAAACGGATAAAAACTCCGCCTAAAGTGTCTCCTTCCTTCAAGGAAATAAATTTGTCACACTTTAGTCTAGTTCTGTAAGGCAATAGCTCAGTGATCTCATTCATCGTACTGTTAGCTGCCAGCAAGCTGTGACACATGGTGCGATTAAGACAAAGTTAAGTCTATAACTTCTAGTCTGCAACCTTTGTGCTTCCAGTCATGACTGATAGTGTTTGCAGTGTGATTTCAGCTGTTGTATCCCTGTGGCTGGCCCCCACATGGCCTGCATTCTAAAATGACCAGAAACAGACCTCCACAATGTCTGTATTAACAAGCAGCAGTCATTCTGTCAAACTTCATTTCTACAAGACTTTTATATTTTTCTCCCTACTGTGACTACAGGGAAAGGCAACATTTTAATTACAGTAAAGTCCCTTTCACTGGAGCACAGGTTCTGGTCATTCTATAGGTTATGAGAATGCAATAATTGACCAATTATTTATGTGTATTTGTGTGCTCATACAAATAATTTCTTTTACTTTATGACTTTAATAATATACAAACACAACATTTGTATATTATTGTTTAGGTTTCTCAGCATTTCTCTTAAATTATACTCCCACATGACTACTCTTCACATATAAATCATTGTTTTGGTAGGAGTTTTTGCATGTAGATTGACTGGGCAGTGATTAGGAGCAGAAGCCTTTACTCATTTTATAAAACATTTTCCCTTTTCTAGTTATAGACCAATTGTGATCATGAAAAATGCTGTCCTGCTTAAATCCAAATGACTTGTTCCAAAGACAGTGAATTAAAACAGGGATCTTTGGCACTGCATTTGCTATGGTACCTTTATTCACTAAGCAATTAGAAGCTCAGCAGCTCACTGTGCAATGTACTAAGTTCCCCCAATTTTCTATAGTAGAACTGGAAAGTAATTACCCATTCTGTACCATGGCATGTGATAACAATCTGCATTGATAAAGTGATTTTAATGTTGTAAAGTAAGCCAAAGTACACTATTGGAGTCTAATCAGCCAAAAAAATTGATACAGGACCAAACAGAGAGACATTTGCTGAGGCTATGATGTGGAAGTGTTGGTGCTAGATTGGGATAGACTGGGATCAGAAGTCACACAACACCAGATTATAGTCCAACAGTTTTATTCGAAATCACAAGCTTTTGGAGTGCTGTTGCTTTGTCAGATGAAGTGACATCAGTCACCTGACAAAGGAGTAATGCTCTGAAAACTTGTGATTTCAAATAAACCTGTTGGACTATAACCTGGTGCTGTGTGACTTCTGACCTTGGCCAATAGCTAGGTCAGAGGGGTAAGTTTTAAGGGGTTCAAGGTTATTATGGGCAAATTTAGCTGATGAACATTGAACATATTTGCACTCATATCCCATTTCAACAAGTTAGCCTACTCTTCCTTCTCCATGTGAGATTTACAGATTCCATGATACAAACCAATAAATACAGTAATTAATGCATTTTCTATGTTTGGCCACATAATAATAATTACATTTCAACATCAACATTTACATAGCACCTCTCACATAATAAAAATGTTCACAAGGAACATTCACAGGAGAGTAATCAGACAAGAACTGACATCAAGACAAAGAAGCAGTCAGGGCAAATGATTTAATTCTTGGCCATAGAGATTTGTTTTTAAGCAGTCTCTTATGCATGGGAAGTGGAAAGGCTAACTGTTAACAGTTGAGAATTACAGAGCTCAAGGCCTGGATTTAACTTTTAAGGCTTCTCTCTACGTTTAACTTAATAACATTTAATTAGTGCACAGAACTGCCTTTTCATGGTCACAGGGGCTTTTCTCATTCCTCAATATTTGTTATCCTGCAGTTGAAAATTATTCACTGTTATCTGATAGGCAACTGTAGCTTTCTTCCACTTTGATGTTATATGAGCTTCACAGTTGGCGATTCTTGAAATTCATAGGTTATTACATATTTTGAAACATTTGTGAGGACATGAATAGACGACGTTACTTTTTTTAGTGTGCTTTAAACAGGAAGTTTTGGTCAAGTATTAGAACTGCTCGAAGAGCTCTTTGGTGCTGCACTTGTAGAGGTGAACAACTTCTGTCAACTCATTACTGTGCTTTGGTGCCAGTACTCTCAAGCAACAAAAAGGGAGGTAAAGATGTCAAGGCCCAACAATGTTAAGGAAACAACAGAAAATTCATTCAGTGCATTACAGGTGCCATAATCTTTAAGCCATTATGAGTTATCACAGAGCAGACTGGTGGAAAGCTAGATAAAGATGTGGTGAAGATGGGGAAAAAAAACAAAAGTGTAAACACACTTATTTATTTGTCTGTGAGTGTGCATATGCTGCACGCCGACTTTTAATAATCCTAGTTAGGTTCCTTTCCTTACTCAATAGGGAGCAAGATTTGTTGTTTTAATAATAACTGGCCTTTCCTAACAAGCCATAAGCTGAGAGCAAAGTCATTATAAATTTGACAGCAAGACATAAAAGAAGCATTAGAGATTCCTCAAGAATTGTAGTCTGTGACCCTTGCAACCTCACCAACAACTTATATTTACATAGCAGCTTCAATGTAATATAATGTCCCAAGGTGCTTTATAGAAACCAGTAACATTTGGTTACTGTGCCACCAAACTTGGGAGCAAAAAAAAAACAAACCTCTGTCTATATCCACAACTACGGTTATCTATAAGGCCATTCAGACTTGTGTTTGAAGCAATTTTGTAATAACAAAGTTATAGGTTCACCTAATCTTCCTGGGTTATGGCAGTGTGGTGAGAAATGATGTAGCACAGCAATTAAAATAACAGACCAAGGCTCAAAAAAAAACATTAGCGCAGTATAATATTAGGAAATATAATGAAAGAACTCCACCATTGTGGCAGAATCTGATCTAGTCCACATATTACAATAAAAATTAATGGTTGGGAAATGATTATCAGTCGTACAGTGTTTCAGATGGAACTTACTACATGTACACCGTGATTGTAGAATGTTTAATTAAATGTGAAACAACGATGCTTTCCTCCCAGATAAGCAGATAATGTGAGTTAAAACACAAGGCAATATTGTGGGAGGATAATATAACGACAGTGTGGTCATTCAAAAGGAAAATAAAATGAACATAAAGTGTTTCATAAACACTTATTAGGCAGTTCTGAATGATTTACATATTGATTTATTCATTCAGACAGGGTAATGTGTTTATTTTGCTTTTACCTTACACTGGTATTTAAGAAAGTTATTAATTAGGGTTCTCAAACAAAACAACAATTCCACTGTTGGATTGAGATACAATTAGCACCAGCCAACTGGGAAGTGATTTTGAAGGATTGTCCTAGAAATAATTTAAAATTAAGCTTGTAATCAGGAACCTAAATAACATATAGGGTGACCGCTGTATCTGTGGAATTGTTTTCTACGGATTCAGTTACCTGCAGTTTACCGTGGTCCAAACATATTACAGGGAACATTCCAGAACCAAGGACCGGGGGGTGCCGGGAAGGTAAATTTCCCACTGAAATGAATGGGTTCGCTCCTATCTGTGCTTTTGGATTTCTGCGGTAGATCTTGGAATGTATCCTCCATGGGTACTACTGTATATAGTTTTAGAAATTGCCTTTTTGGAATTTCTATAACAGTTATCACTTCAAAATAATTTGAGATGGTAATAGCCTGGTGATATTATCGTTAGACTGTTAAACAAGAGACTCAGAGCATGTTCGGGGACCTGGGTTCAAACCCCGCATGACAGATGATGGAATTTGAATTCAGTTGGAAATCTAGGATTAAGGGTCTACTAATGATCACAAAACAATTATTGGAAAAACCATCTGGTTCACTAATAACCTTTAGGGAAAGAAACCACCATCCTTACCTGGTCTGGCCTACATGTGACTCAGCCCCACGGCAATGTGGTTGACACTTAGTTGCCCTTATCAGATCAGATCAGATTCCCTACAGTCTGGAAACAGGTCTTTCAGCTCAACAAGTCCACACCAACCCTCCAAAGAGTAACCCACCCAGACCCATTTCGCTCTGACTAATGCACCTAACACTATGGGCAATTTAACACGGCCAATTCACCTGACCAGCACATCTTTGGACTGTGGTAGGAAACCGGAGCACCCAGAGGAAACCCACGCAGAAATGGGGAGAATGTGCAAACTCCACACAGACAGTGTGCCCTCTTGACAACAAATACAAATTATAAATAGCACTTCTCACATGTTATTACTTCTAACTTTATCAGCATAGTTAACTTTTACCTGTTATTTTTTTCAAAGCTCTGAATCCATAGGAAGATGGCAAATAGCTTCAATGGAGGTTAGTGCTCGGGATTTAAAAGTGCTAAGGTGTGGTGGTGGATGAGCAGCAATTATAGCGGAGGGAGCTGCTTGGTGTTTGTGTGACATCATTCTGGAGGGATTCTGATTTGTAGCACTGGCAATGTAAATAACCTGACTTTGTTACAATGGATGGTAGAATTTGGGTTTTGGTTTGCTGGGTAATTCTAGATTTAGAACCAGTGGAGGTAGCACCAGAAACTAGCTGAATGTGCAACACAGATGACAATGTTTGGGAATCTTTTTGTCTTCAGCAGTGAGAGTGGAGGCTTTCAAGACATAGGACATTAAGATTGGGAGCATGAAGAAATGTGTGCCAAAAATGGAGATGTGGTAGCAGTGAATGGGAGCTTAGATGGTGTTAGTAAGACCTGATGACTTTGTTTTCAGGGATAACTCTAAGAAAACTAGGTACTGTCAGTATCAACAATGGAAAGCATTAAGGTGTGATATCACTGTTGATGTCCTGTGAACTGGAAATGTTGCTGTGATTGTAGCTTGAATATGGTCTTTGGTCTGGATTACTCTCCTCAAGGAAGGAAGTTGCCTTAAGTCTTGTAGTTTTGAAGAATGTAGAGTTTAGAGTACGGGAGTCCTTGTATCTGGCACCCATTAGAAGGGCGTCTGTCAACTTAAATCTGGTACGTGTGCATGTGTTCATGTGGGAGGACGGATCCCATTATCTAGAAGCACTGAGAGAGGGTCCCAGAGAACAAAGGTGGGTGAATCAGTTATTGACTATTGAGATTGTGGGAAGTCTGAGAACAAGACCAAACCCATCCAGAAGCCATTCTTGCTCATTATGTACCTGTGGCGCAGGCATTCTAAATGCACTTCAAGCTGCTAATGTTTTTGCTAATTGTATCAACAGAAAGTTGACAAATCCATTATTAAAGGGTTGATAGTGCTAAAATCCACTTTTGTTTCGAGCAGAATTCTCACCACTTGGACTGTTTACATTTTCAATCAACAAGACACATTAGTGGTTATCTGAGAGTTTTTGAATTCCAATTTACGATCATTTTCTTCTGCAGAGAAAGATAGTTTAATTTAGCACTGTCCCCTTTGTCTCAAGTAGTCAACTGTCCTCTGATAAATTCTGTTCCTAATTAAGGATCAGCAATTGATAAAATAAGAATTTTCTATTGGCATAGCAAGATGCAAAGCACAACTTCACAAGAATGACATCAGGATTATAGGGTTAAATTACTAGGACAGGCAGCATAAACCTAGGCTGTATTTTTGTGTGTTCAGAAGTTTAAGGGGTGATCTAATGGAAGTATTTATTATAATGATTGAATACATTAGGGTAGGTTCAGAGAAGCCATTTCCTCTGGTGCAGGAATTCAGAACAAAGGGTGTAATATCAAAACACTACCAATAGTACTTTTATAATGATAAATTAATCTCTACAGATTAAATCAATGATATCCGTTTCTGAAAGTATATATGGACTGTGATATCTGTCCCCTGCCCCATTACTTTTACATCAAATTATACTTTATTTACTGCGTTTCTCTGCATACATAAAAAGCAGTTTTCCTGTATTTGAATAAATGTATGCTTGTTTCATTTCAGTTGTGCAGCACTGTGAACGTTTATCTTCCAAACACAATTTTGATAATAAAGGATCGATAAAATGAATTATTAATATTTTTGGTGTCAATTCACATTCCAAACAACTTTATTAGTTTGACTGCTCTGTCAATGAAGTTTTCTTAGATATGTTGATTTCCAATGTGCCATTGTGGTTTCAAGATGTGGGTGACTTTATTGTAGCTTTTCATTACATTTTGGGAGAGAAAACAATAAGCACATCTTCCATTGAAAACTTAGTGCAAATCTGCAAAATACTCACAGAGTGGCCTGCAGAATTATTTCATGCAGATAAACATACAAACAATAATTTAAGATCAATTGAGTTGATTGGCTTATGCAACTCTAAATGAAAACTGAGAAAAAATGCATTTTGTGATATCATCCATTTTATGCACTCTCTCAAAATTCCTGGTATCCTTTTGATTTTTTTGCAGTAAAGTATAGAGCATAATTATCATTTTGGGATATCTGTTAACAGGATTCTGACAGCGATGAGAAGCTACAGTAAGGTCTAAGACACAGATTTGTCAAGTTTAGAGCCCATGATAATTCCACATCAGACGAGATGGACAAGAAACGTGATCAAAAGTCCTGACTCAACATTGTCCAAGCAGGTGATCCTTCAGAGTCCTTTCAGGGAAACAATTCACAACGGGTCAAAGGAAATGATTCAAAGACAATATGCCTGCTCTGCTTAATATCAAAACATAGAAACAAATGTCTAGTCATAACCAAGATGGCAATTCATTATCAAAATGGTTTCATGACCTTCCAGACCACAGAGCAGCCGCTGAGAAATGGAAGGAGAGAGCTGCTTCTCAAGCCAACAATCCACTACCACTTCCACTGATGTCCTCACTGTGGGGAGTCTGTAAGACTGAGATTAGTCTCATAAGCTATCTGCAAACCCACATCCAACATGTTTGCCCAAATGTCTGTGAAGATGAATCAACCCTTGACACTGGGATTATCAATAAAGAGAGAATGCTGAAGCTAACTGCAATGTTTCTGTTAGCATCCCCGGATGAAATTACTGAATCAGCATAGGTTTATTTTGGAGGAGTTCTGGTTGATATAGTTCAATGTACACTAAGAAAGCAAATATTGTTGACTTAATCTCATCGTATCACTGGCATTTTTAAAAATGCAGGAAACAGAAAGTGGAAAATGCAAGTAAACATTCGTGCTGCAATATATAACCACCATTAGAAAATTAACCAAATCCCAGTCTGGTATGTTTGTTAGGTATGACCTATATATAGGTACCCTGCAGTTTATTAGACAACATCCTTAGCAAGTAATACTTCTATACCTCAGTACAAAACATTAAATTAACATGCAATTCAACACAACTGAATTTTAAAAAGCCCAGTAAAAGTCAGGATCCTTGTTCCCATGCTTTGAAGAATGTATGCACCATATGCAAAACTCATCTCCCAAAGGTTATATTTTAAACGTTTTAACTCCTTAAACTTTTAAATTCATTCCAGGTTGGTCAAAAGTGTTCAGGAGAGTTAAGGGACTTCCCCATTGCCCTCCTTTTATACCTGGTTTCACACTGCAATGGATTTAAATTTCACATGCTCTCAGTGAATCTGGATTTACTTTACAATTGGTGCGAAGCAGAGACTGCATCAATGCTGAAGTTAAAGTGTAAATACATTTAATTACAGCTGTAAAGATAGCACGCCCTGCAGCATATTGTAATAAAGGAAACTAGCTGGTAGTCTTTTTCTAAAACTTGTAATATTCTACCTTCAAAGACTTTAGAGCTCTATCTTATTTGTGCACAGACAAGGCAGTGATGCAAATACCATAAGACATAGGAGTGGAAGTAAGGCCATTCGGCCCATCAAGTCCACGCTGCCAATTAATCATGGCTGATGGGCATTTCAACTCCACTTACCTGCATTCTCCCCGTAGCCCTTAATTCCTTGTGACATCAAGAATTTATCAATCTCTGCCTTGAAGACATTTAGCATCCTGGCCTCCACTGCACTCTGCGGCAATGAAGTCCACAGGCCCACCACTCTCTGGCTGAAGAAATGTCTCTGCATTTCTGTTCTGAATTGACCCCCTCTAATTTTAAGGCTGTGCCCACGGGTCCTAGTCTCCCCGCCTAACGGAAACAATTTCTTAGCGTCCACCCTTTCCAAGCCATATATTATCTTATAAGTTTCTATTAGATCTCCCCTTAATCTTCTAAACTCCAATGAATACAATCCCAGGATCCTCACCTGTTCCTCATATGTTAGACCTGCCATTCCAGGGATTATCTGTGTGAATCCTGCTGGACACGCTCCAGTGCCAGTATGTCGCTCCTGAGGTGTGGGGCCCAAACCTGGACACAGTACTCCAAATGGGGCCTGACCAGAGCTTTATAAAGTCTCGGTAGCACATCGCTGCTTTTATATTCCAACCCTCTTGAGATAAATGACAACATTGCATTTGCTTTCTTAATCACGATTCAACCTGCATGTTTACCTTTAGAGAATCCTCGACGAGCACTCCCAGATCCCTTTGTACTTTGGCTTTATGAATTTTCTCACCATTTAAAAAGTAGTCCATGCTTGTATTCTGTTTTCCAAAGTGCAAGACCTAGCATTTGCTCACATTGAATTCCATCAACCATTTCCTGGACCACTCCTCCAAACTGTCTAGATCCTTCTGCAGCCTCCCCACCTCAGTACTACCTGCCTGTCCACCTATCTTCGTATCATCGGCAAACTTCGCTAGAATGCCCCCAGTCCCTTCATCCAGATCATTAATATATAATGTGAACAGCTGTGGCCCCAACACTGAACCCTGTGGGACACTGCTTGTCACCGGCTGCCATTCTGAAAAAGAACCTCTTATCCCAACTCTCTGCCTTCTGTCAGACAGCCAATCCTCAATCCATGCCAGTAGCTCACCTCGAACACCATGGGCCCTCACCTTACTCAGCAGCCTCCCATTTGGCACCTTATCAAAGGCCTTTTGGAAGTCTAGGTAGACCACATCCACTGGGTTTCCCCGGTCTAACCTACTTGTCACCTCTTCAAAGAACT
>NC_057745.1:4791360-4811424 GCF_004010195.1 Chiloscyllium plagiosum | reverse complement strand
CAGCATCAGTTTGAAGTGGCCCAGTGTCTACTTTTGCCTGTCGTTTGTTTCTTATGTATTGAAAGAAACTTTTACTTTTTAGCCTACCTTCATATTTGATCCTCTCCTTCCTTATTTCTCTCTTTGTTATCCTCTGTTTTTGTAGCCTTCCCAATCTTCTGATTTCCCAGTGCTCTTGGCCACTTTATAGGATCTCTCTTTTTCTTTGATACATTTCCTGACTTCCTTTGTCAGCCATGGTTGTCTAATCCCTTCCCAGATAATCTTTCTTTTCTTGGGGATGAACCTCTGTACTGTGTCCTTAATTATACCTACAAATTCCTCCATTTTTGCTCTACTGTCTTCCCCGCTAGGCTCTGCTTCCAGTCTATTTTCGTCAGTTCCTCTCTCATGCCCTCATAATTACCTTTGTTTAACTGTAACACTATTACATCCGATTTTGTCTTCTCTCTTTCAAACTGCAGACTGAACTCTACCATATTATGATCGCTGCTTCCTAAGTGCTCCCTTACTTTACCATCTTTTATAAAGTCTGGTTCATTACATAGCACTAGGTCCAAAATAGCCTGCTCCCTTGTGGGCTCCATGACAAGCTGTTCCAATACCAATGAGATATAGCATTTGTCTTCACACATCATTGTTGCCATGTCACAAAAGTAAATGACTCTTCCCTTAGACCAAAGTAAACTGCTTTTTTTCCAAAGTACTCTTCTAATGATAATTTCAGTTTAGAATTAAGAAGCAGAAATTGCACTGGGATCTGCTTTATATCTTAAAAAAAAATATTGTTAAAGACTAAAGCAGCTGCATTAAACATGAAAGAAACCAAAAGGATAACTCTACAGTGCATGTGTTCATGCAGGTTTTATTAATAAGATCAGATTGATCACATTAACAAGTCAGATGAGAAAATCTAAATAAAATCAAAAATAACTGCAAAGCTAGGAATACAGAAGCTGAATTGCGCAGACTTCACCAGAGTTGTCAGAGTCCTCTTGGCTGACAATAAAACTGAATGCTAAAATGAAGGAGAACAAGGTATACAAAAGAACCTCTGAACTGAGATTATTTCAAAAAGGGTTTTCTTTTTGTAAATGCCTCGAATTTGGGATTAAGCCACTTTCGCCCCACCATCTTTTTCCTTTAAAGAATGAGAAACATTCTCCAATAAACATACAGATATATTATTTCTACACATTAAGCCAATGCTAGATATATGCATGACCAGATCTCGTTCTTACACAGTTATCATAACTTGAATGTGTAGCTTCACTCTGCACTGTACTGTCTGACATTGTGGATGAATGTGCATCAGTTGTTGCAGACGTATGGTTGTTGTCTGGAAGTAACAATATTTTCAGTATCTGATTTGTCATCCTGTGCATTGGATGATTGATGATGTGTAGTTTGGATATGTCTATTTCTTTGCATGACTTGATTTTTGCTCATTACAACATCATGTCACCTAGGCTGGACACAATGATCCAGTATCCTACCATGAACCGACATGTTTGTATGACAATCTCAAACTTTTATACCTTTTCCTGATTAAAGTTGGGATGCTCGTTGATCATGCTCGTGTATCATTTTCTCCCCTTTTTCCAACAATGCATTGTACACATGTGGCTGGTTGGAAACAAATGTGTGAAATGTGGGAAGGAAAAATTGTGCAATTCTGTTTTCCAAACATGAAAGCTGGCTTGAGGGTGAGCCATAGCCTGAGGAGTATGGTAGGTTTATTACAGAGATTCAAACACTTGGCAAGTTGGTTTACACTTGACTATCACGGATTTTATGATATGGACAGTGCATTCTACAGGACAATTACACTGACAGCACTGAGGGCAGTATGATGGCTCAGTGGTTAGCACTGCTGCCTTACAGCACCAGGGACAGGGGCTTGATTCCAGTCTTAGGTGACTGTGTGGAGTTTGCTCCCATGGTCCAAAAATGTACAGGTTAGGTAGAATGAAAATAGTAAATAGAGGATTACAGAGATAGGGTTGGGGGCTAGGTCTGGGTGAGATGCTGTTCAGAGGGTTGATGTGAACTCAATGGGCCGAATGGCCTCCTTCCACACTGTAGTGATTCTACGATTCTATGAAGCAGTAGTTTGTCAGGCATACCATTTTCTGAACATGCCTGTGAAGGACACGTTGGTATATTGTAGACCATTTTTAGACTGCAATGCCATCTGCGATACAGAGATAATTTCACAGATTCTCAATGATACAATCTACATGCTGTTGGAATATATCCTGTATGATGATAATCTGAGGAAATGGTATCTCCTGAAAGGTGTTCTAAAAGTTGGCAGCTCCTGTGACTCTCGGGAAAGATGTATGGATCAATACTTTCTGCACCGACCTTAGAAAAATGCTTGACACCTGATAATTTTGGGATTAAGCTCTTCCAGGGAACAATAATTTGTTAGCATCCTTTTAGTGAGATGTTTAGTATCCTTGAATTCAAACATGGAAAACAAGTAATGGAGTTGCATTAGTTAATATAGTGCTTGACTTTGTGGATGATGTAGCTTTGTATCATGAAATCCCATTCCACTTTAAGATTGTCTTGGATGTGAATTCTGCATTTAAGAACCGGGTTGGTCATCATCTTCCACTGCATCACTTTTAAAGTTGCCAATAACGTTAAACTTGCCCAGGCAAACACTAATCATATCGTCAACAGTCTCAATGTTGCAGTCCAGAATCTTTGGTGTTACAACTGACAGGTTTGTTAATTCGTGGATTATGATCATCTGTAGATCCATGCATTCTGCTGGACCAGTGAGAGCTGGGGTTGAGATCAGAGTGGTGCTGGAAAAGCACAGCAGGTCAGGCAGCATCCGAGGAGCAGGAAAATCTAAACTCTGGTTTCCAGCATCTGCGACCCTCACTTTTGCCCAGTAAGAGCCGAGCCAGCTGCTTAAACAGTACATTGGTTTTCATGTTCTTATACAGTTGCAGCTTCAAATATTAATAACACAAAAATGATCTTATTTTCCCTTTTCCATCAATTTAAACAATCAATTCAAAGTTTAGTGTTCTGACCTATTCAACTTCCACCTGTTTCTTCCTCTTTCCAGGCTGAAATTATCTAATATCATGTGGAATGAAAGACTGCATATTAGTTCCAACTAGAAATTTTAGTAGGTCAATCAAAAAGTTAGGTCTTGCTACTAATCTAGGTCAAAGCAGAAAACACCTGGCCAAGATGTGTAAAAACTACAACAAAGGAATTGCAGCAGCAGTGGAAGTGGTGACAGCGAGGACCAGTAGGCTGCCGGGGAAGGTAAATCTCCCTCTTAAAAGGACTTAACTCGAGTATCAGTGGCCTCTATTTGCAGCAGCAGTGGGAGTAGTGAGTGCGAGGAGCTGAGTGGGTGCAGTCAAATTGCGCTCTGGGAAGGTGATGGAATGGATATATTTGGGCAGCGGCTGAACTCAAGACACTACGTGTGTTGTGTCTCCCTCCCACCCTCCTCCTTTAACCCCCAAATAAAACTGTATGTGTGTTGATAAGGCAAGGTTTCTCAATTTTTTTATTGTGTGATTAATAAAACATTTTCTTTCCTTTTTCATTTATCTAAGTTAAGACTAAGTTAAGCTTAAGATTAAAAATGGCAAGAGATCTCAGAGCTATGTTATGCTCCTCTTGCTCAATGTAGGAGTGCAGGGAAGCAGCTGATATTCCTGACTCCTTCACATGCAGGAAGTGTGTCCAGCTGCAACTCTTATTAGACTGCATGATGGCTCTGGAGCTGCAGATGGACACACTTTAAAGCATCCGTAATGCTGAGGAGCTCATGGATTGCACGCTTAGTGACCTTGTCACACTGCAGATTAGGATTGCTGAGGGAGAAAGTGAGTGGGTGACCAAAAGGCAGAGAAAGAGTAGGAAGGCAGTGCAGGTGTCCCCTGCAATCATCTCCCTCCAAAACAGGTATACAGTTTTGGATACTGTTGGGGGAGATGGCTCACCAGGGGAAGGCAGCAGTAGCCAGGTTCATGGCATCGTGGCTGGCTCTGCTGTACAGAGGGGCGGGAGAAAGTGTGGAATGGCTATAGTCATAGGGGATTCAGTTGTCAAGGGAGTAGATAGATGGTTCTGTGGTCAAAAACAAGATTCCCAGATGGTACGTTGTCTCCCAGGTGCATGGGTCAGGGATGTCTCAGATTGGCGTCAGAATATTCTGAAGGTGGAGGGTGAACAGGCAGTTGTCATGGTGCATTTAGGAAGCAATGATATCGGTTAAAAAATGGGATGAGGTCCTAAAAGCAAAATTTAGGGAATTAGGAGCCAAGTTAAAAAGTAGGACTTCAGAGGTAGCAATCTCAGGATTGACTAGCACGTGGCAGTGGTAGCAAAGTCGAAATGAAAGAATAGGGAAGATGAATGCGTGGCTTCAGAGATAGTGCAGGAGGAAGGGGTTCAGATATTTGGGACATTGGGATCGGTTGTGGGGGAGGTGGGTCTTTTACAAATTGGATGGTCTACACCTGGGCTGGATTGGAACCAATGTCCTTGGGGGTGCTTTTGCTAATGCTGTTGGGGATGGTTTAAACTAATATGTCAGGGGAATGGGAACCAAATGAGGAGGTTAGTGGACAGAACTGAGGTAGTAACTAAAGCCTGTAAGAAACTAGATAATGAAGTCATCATGACTGAGGGTAAGAGTAGGCAGGGAGCAGATGATGAATGCAAAGGGACAGGTGGTCTGAGGTGCATTTGTTTTAATGCAAGGAGTGTAGTAGGTAAGACAGATGAACTTAGGGCTTGGATCAGTACCTGGGAGTGAAATGTTATTGCTATTACTGAGACTTGGTTGAGGGAAGGGCATGATTGGAGACTAAATATCCCAGGATATCGAGGCTTCAGGCAGGATAGAGAGAGAGGAAAAAGGGGTGGAAGTGTTATGTTTCTGGTCAGAAAGGATATCACAGCTGTGCTGAATGAGGACACTATACAGGACTCAAGCAGGGAGGCAATATGGGCAGAGCTCAGAAATAGGAAGGGTGTGGGCCTCCCAACAGTGAGCATGAGATAGAGGTACAAATATGTGAACAGATTATGGAAAGTTCTAGGAGCAACAGGGTAGTGGTGATAGGAGATTTTAATTTAAAGTTGGCAGGTCATGTTACAATTGTATAAGAGTTTGATTAGGCCACATTTGGAATACTGCGTACAGTTCTGATCACCACATTATCAAAAGGTTGTGGATGCTTTGGAGAGGGTGCAGAGGAGGTTCACCAGGATGTTGCCTGGTATGGAGGGCACTAGCTATGAAGAGAGGTTGAGTAGATTAGGATTATTTTCATGAGAAAAAAGACGGAGGTTGAGGAGCGACCTAATTGAGGTCTACAAAATCATGAGAGGTATAGACAGGGTGGATAGCCAGAAGACCTTTCCCAGTGTGGGGGACTTAATTACTAGGAGTCATGAGTTCAAAGTGAGAGGGAAAAAGTTTAAGAGAGATATGCGTGGAAAGCTCTTTAGGCAGAGGGTGGTAGGTGCCTGGAACACATTGCCAGTGGATGTGGTAGAGACAGGCATGATAGTGTCATTTAAGATGTATCTAGATAGGTACATTAATGGGCAGGGAGCAGAGGAATACAGATCCTTAGAAAATAGGCAACAGGTTTAGATAGAGGAGCTGGATCGGCATAGGCTTGGAAGGCCGTAAGGCCCATTCCTGTGCTGTAATTTTCTTTTTTTTTTGCTCAATAATTCTTACTTGGGAAATTATACTGTTGCTTACAATCACACTAATGTGAAATGCTTTTGCTGATTATTTCACAGAGCTTTAAAAATAGGTTTCAAATTTGAGAAATTGTACCTGTGCTGAAACCAGGCAGATTAGCAAATAAGTGTGTTAAGGTAGGAACCTCTGAATTGCAAACCTGTGGCCCAGGCAAATTTGATCTCTAAGGTCCAAGAAACTCAGACTTTTCTATCATATTTTATTGTCTGGTCATTCTATTCAAATGTTGAGGCCTGAATGTTTCAGAAGTTCTAATTGCCTCATTTGTAGATAGAACCTAATCACGGCAATAGGATCTACTTAACATGCATTGAAGTACACCAAAAAATGGAATTAAAAGTATTATACACAGCTCTCACTTCCATGGTAAACATTTTGGAAGCCATAGAAGACAAAAGAATTGGATGAATTTCATTGATGTCTTCTGCCACTAATGTCATATTAAATGACTACACTTCCACAACATTTTAGTGAAAATGAAAACAAAATTGTATTATAAAATCTGATGTAAAGACACATGTGTATCCGTGCTTCTATTCTATCAGAATAAATGCTGCATGAGCACTTCATTGATAATGGCTGCCATAAAGAATTTAAATAGTTATTTGCCAGATTTCACTAGAATCTCAACATAAGAAAATGAGCACAAATGCAACATCCTTGGTGACTAGGGGAATTATGTAAACAAGAGCATCATAAAATTCATGTTGAGTGGCAATATGGGAAAGATGTAGGTTTGATTTTCATCATATTTTAGTTTCTGGTCTTGAGCTATGCTGAGCAGATGCTCCAGTTGGAGTGCTTTCTGAAGGGTTAAGGGAAAAACGAATGATTGTGTTGGGGAACTTATGTGGTTAAAATTTGGAAGCAGGTCAATTACCGATTTTTCAAAGGGATACAGTAGCTCGGCAAGAATGCTTGCTTTTCACTTGAAGGAAAACGGAAGGTTTTGGGTTCAAGTCCCAGTCCAGGAATTCAATCTAAACTGATACGTTCATGCTGTGATGAAGCAGAATTGCATTATTGGTGATGTTACCTTTTGAATAAAGCATCAAGCAGATACTCTGGCTGCCTGTTCAGAGGGTCAAAAAAGTCCAGTGGCACTAATTGAAGAAGAGGAACATTAGAGCCCATACTCACCCTTCATGTAACTCTGTCAAAGCAGATCAACTGAGAATTTTGTTGTTGTTGAATGGTGTGATGCACAAATTTGCTGTCACATTGTCTAAAAAACAAAAAAATTGTCTTCTTTTGGTGGTTTTCTGTTCACGAGGATGGAATGATTATCTTACAGACATCTTCACAGATCTTGCCATTTCATAGTGAACTCAGCATGAGGCAGGCTTCAGTGATATAGGGTTATACTGGACAATAAAGTGCTCAGTGTTGGCTAGGAGACCCGAATGGGCAATAGAGAGGGAAAAAAAGAAATCAAGTAAACCGCAAGCCACTGGTTAACAAAATAGAATCATAAAAAAAGTAAACAAAGTCTGGGGTTCATTTCCAAAGAGGTAGAATTTAAAAGTAGTGAATTTATGTTAAATCTGTATTGGAATACTGGTTAGACTGCACTTAATGTACTGTGAACAGTTGAGATCAAACAAGGCTGTGTCATTGCATCATCTTGCTTCATTTTCTTCACTGCAATAATTCCAGCAAATTCCAGAGATGAGGTGAGACTGACAGTCCTTGACATCAATGCCACATTTGACCAAGTGTAGCATCAAGAAGCTCTAGCAAATCTAGAATCACAGGGAACTGGGGGGAAAACTCTCTGATGGTTTGCGTCATACCTGGCACTTGGAAGATGGTTGTGGCTTTTGAAGGTCTGTCACCTCCAAGATATCTTAATGAGAATTTCAGTTTACTATCCTAGGCCATACCATTTTCAGCTGTTTTATCAATGACATTCATTTCATCATCAGGTCAGATTTGAGGATGTTTGCTGACAATTGCACAATGTTCAGCACTATTCGTGACTCCACAGACACTTAAGCAGTCAATGTCCAAATGCAACAAGACTTAGACAATATAAATGCTTGAGCTGAAAAGAGGCAAGTAACATTGGTCCCACAAAAATGTCAGGCAAAGACCAGTTCTGGTCTCCAAATTTGAGGAAAGACATTCTGGCTATTGAGGGAGTGCAGCGTAGGTTCACGAGGTCAATTCCTGGAATGGCAGGATTACCTTACACTGCAAGACTGAAGCGACTGAGCTTGTATACCCTTGAGTATCGAAGATTGAGAGGGGATCTGATTGAGACGTATAAGTTTATGAAAGGATTGGACACCCTGGCAGTAGGAAACATATTTCCACTGATGGGTGAGTGCCGAACTTATGGAGATAAGGCAGGAACAGGATACTGATTAGGAATGATCAGCCATGATTATATTGAATGGCGGTGCAGGCTCGAAGGGCTGAATGGCCTACTCCTGCACCTATTGTCTATTGTCTATCTCTAATAAGTGACAACCTAGCCATCACCCTTGGCATTCAATAATGTTACCATCAATGAATCCCCTACTATCAGCATCCTGGGCTTCCATTGACCAGAAACTCAAATGAACCTAGTGCATAAATAGCTACATAACCAGATTAGAGGCTGGGGATACTGGAATGAGTAACTTACTCTCTGACTCTCCAAAGTCTGTCCATCATTTACAAGGATCAAGTCAGGAATGTGATGGAATACTCCCCACCTACCTGGATGGATTTAGCTCCAACAACACTCAAGAAGCTTGACACCATCTAGGGTAAAGCAATCTGCTTGACTGGCACTACTCCTCTACCATCAATACTCAGCAGCAGAAATTAACCAAAGATCCTTAGATAGAACCTTCCAAACCCATGACCCATTTAGAAGGACATGGGAACACCATTACCTGCAAGTTCAAGGCATCATCATTCTGACTTGGAAATCCAATGCTGTTCCTTCAGTGTCATTTGGTCAAAATCCTGGAATTCCTCCCTAGAGGCATTGTGAGCCTATCCACAGCACATGGACTATGATGACTAATGAAGGCAACTACCTTCTCTAGGACACCAGGAATGTTTATACTCCATGCGTAAATATAAAAAAAATAGCAATAGGCATGGAAATAATCTACAGAGCAGATAGGAAACTGTTCCACCAACTCCACCTCAAACCAAAATTGAAATCATTCCAACCTGAGTCATTGATCTTCAAAATGCAGATTAGCTTTCATTATACACCTTGAAAACTAACCCACAGCATAATACCATTATCCATACTGTTGATTAAGATCAACAGTGACATCCTGGAAAATGGGGCAAATCTCTCAATGAAGATAGACACGGACAGCAAAATTTGTCAGTGCTCCAATGTGTCAGCTTATCCCAC
The DNA here is from genome assembly GCF_004010195.1 of Chiloscyllium plagiosum. Classification (NCBI taxonomy): domain Eukaryota; kingdom Metazoa; phylum Chordata; class Chondrichthyes; order Orectolobiformes; family Hemiscylliidae; genus Chiloscyllium; species Chiloscyllium plagiosum. The sequence continues at coordinate 4,802,299 of NC_057745.1, read as the reverse complement.
AATCGAGAAAAAAGTATTTGAAGACAAGATCTTAAACCTAAGACTAAGGCCATGGTTCCCCAGGTTGTAGTATTCTCCGCACTCCCGTATGCTTCAATGACTTGGACAAACAATGGCAGGCACCTCCAATAACCTGAGAAGCACCACCAACGCTGCCTTTGCAAAACAGCAATCCAATTACAGTATCCTCTCTCAAGCTCACTTGTGCAGCATTGAAGTGTTAACCACTCAAAACTAGCTCTGTCAGTTTGTAAGCCTGACACCAGACGCCTGAAACAACTGCTTTACTTGGAACTTGGTCTTGGCAAGAGTCAGTGAAAAAACTTTAGTGATGTCCTCAGAGCATCCGTGAAGAAGTTGACCAAAGCTGCTGACTCAGGGGAGTTCCTGGCTTGTGGGTGACCCAGGATAGAGCAGTAAGGTCCCAGGGGACTTCAAGAACCTTTGTCAGGAATGCAGAGGTGAAGTTGAGGTGTCAGAGACAGTATACAAATCTGTACAGAATCTATCTAACTTGCTCCAAAAACATGTGGCAGTTTTCAGATTTCACAATGGACTTATCAGCCATCTTAGAACCCATGCAACCTGAGCGGAAGCAAGTAATTGTCACTCTCTAAAATAAATCAAAGGACTGTGGATGCTGGAAATTTGAAACAAAAACAAAAATTGCTGGAGAAACTCAATGGGTCCAGCAGTGTCTGTACAGAGAAAGCAGAGCTAACATTTTGAACCCAGTGAACTCAGTTCTGAAGAAGGATGACTGGACTTGAAATGTTAATTGTTTTCTCTCCACAGATGCTGCTTAGTTTCTCCAACAATTTCTGTGTTTGTTTCATCCTCAACCTAATGGACTGCTTGAGGAAAAGGATTCTGAACAGTTCAAGTCTCCATATAATAAACAAACAGCACTGTAGGAAGTGAAATAAAAGATTTGCTAGGTTGATACTTGAATTGAGAAGCTAGACTAAGAAAACTGAACGAGCTGAGCTCTTTTATCTAGGGAAGAGACGACTGAAGTGTGGCATGAATGAGGTCTTCAAGATTATGAAACTATTTGATAGGATTGACTTAAAACAGGAGTTCCACTTGTGGACGAAACCAGAACTAAATGCCACAAACATATGATGGACATAATAAATTCAATAGGAAATTCAGGCAAAATATTTTTATCCAGAGAACAGTCAGAAATGTGGAACCTGCTACCACAGTGGATTGGTGAAGCAATGAGCACAGATACATGTAATGGGGAAAACTAGATGAATATATGAGGGAGAAAGAAGAACACGCCAACAGAAATGCACGGAGAATGATAAGAGGCTCACATAATATTGCCATAGACTTGTTGGTCTGAATGACTTGTTTTTGTTTTGTAAATATTGTAAATACTATCCTGCAATTCTATTTCATTGGCTTTTATATTTAGAGACCATGAAAAGCACTGCATAAATGAAAGTTAATTCTTAGCATGATCCACACATATCGTGTTGATGTTTAAATGTATTTTTTTGTGCAATATTCCCCTACTTTGCTGTTACAAAATCAGTGCCTGTTAAGTAAACCGGGACATTAAGGTGAACACCTGCATAAGTAAACATACAGAATACCTTTCTTGTTTTTTGATATGCATCTGGATGAAACATCATTGCTGGATGATATATACATTTTTATAGATAGCTATGTTTTGTAGCCACTTTGAGGAATTAGTAAATTATTGTTGTGAATTCCACTTTTGAAACCAATACTAGGCATTTGGTAACTTCTTTATTTAATGAAAGTTTTAGAAAATCAGCAGAAACTGCACATTACTGAACAAAGGAACATGATAAAGGTACATTATTATGACATAAGGCATTTGTGTGCCTACACAGATTACCACAGCGATCAGTGCAATGCACAATAGAAGATGGAAATATTCTAGCTGAATTTATCAACAAAAAGACTGTACATAATGTGAGCATTTTATCCAAAACTGAAATCAAATATTAAACACCATAATTGCAGATCAAAGGTTTGTAATTTTGATACAAACCTGACCAAAGAATATAATAAACTTAAGGCCTTATATTTACTTGCATTCCAAAATGCTGTAATGTATTTTCAGGAAAATAAGTACACATCCAAAATATTAATTGTTTCAATTGGTGGAGAATGGCAGATCCTTGTCTTGCTTGCCAAGTTTATCATTCCTTCTGGTCCAATAATAAGATCAGTCTCTCTGGTAACAATGCTACCAGTTTACAGATACAGGGCAGATTATGTCAGAATTCACACAGGACAAACAGGCATACATAAACTGTGCAGTGAATTAGATGTGAAAACCTGGACACTGCTGCTTGTAATGTGTTGCCCCCCCTGTGATACAACCTTTTTGTAGATAGTCTATAGATCATACCATGATGGCTGTAATTGAGACCACCTGCCAAGTCAGAAGACAGTTACAGATGTCTGCTCAGATGAGATAATATAAGACGTGCTGTGGTCACGGAACACTCAGCTACATTGATCTGGCAACACTGGAGGGAAAAAAAATGCTTTTGCTGTTGAGATTTTATTATCTTCATAACATCCTTTGTCTGTAGAGACTGGTGAGGTTGGTCACTGGATACCCTGTTGAGAGCGCCTCTCTTCAAGCATTCTGCAAACCCACATGGAAACCACCTCTGCGTTCTTGTCATTGTACTGCACCACAAACGGGTGAACCTGCAAAGCAAGGTTTTAAAAAAAAGTGAAGCAAATAAAAGGTAGGAATCCCTTGTAGACTAAGCTAATAACTGTTAAGGTCAGGTCATTAGTGCCTTCAACTCAGATCTTTCCACATTGAAATTCCTCACCAAAACTGACCATAAAAAGAAAGACATGAACATACATTTCTTGTAAATTAATGCTCTAATGCAGTGATGCTGCACTCTATGCAAGATGCCTTGTTTGATATAATTGAGAATTCTAGAACAGCTCTATATTATTCAGGGACATAATAGAGATCTAGCTCCTATTAAGTTAGAAATGTAGAATCACTAGATCTACAGTACATTAGCAAGGGTAGAAAAGTTTATTTATACCTCCCAGTGCAAAGAATTTGAACTTTTGCACTTTGTTCTGTTGAATGGTCATGTATTGAAAAGAAAACGGTTATGCATGTCTTACAACACACAATAACCTGTAAATCAAAAAAACAACAACTGGGGATGCTGGAAATCAGAAACAAAAACAGAAACTACTGGAAAACCTCAGAATTCTGAGGAAGGGTCACTAGATCCAAAATGTTAATTTTGCTTTCTCTCCACATATGCTGCCAGACCTGCTGACTTTTTCCTCACAATTTCTGTTTTTGTATACAATAACCCCTTTTCATGCACTAAGATTAACGAAAAGTAGCCACCTGCAAATGAGGTATGTATGTGTTTTTCTGTATGTTAGCGAGACAGAGATTACAAGACTAAAGAGATTTTAAAAATAGACAGGTGATGGGTGTGGAAATGTGGAGATGCTTGAGGTGAAGGGAAACAGTTTTGATAATGATTCAGACGTGAGGGTGGTAGGAGGAAACTGAAGTTGATTGAGTAGCACACCAAGCTTCTGTAATACTGCCCTAAATCTCAGATATTCAGAGAGGGTGAACGGAGTTGAAGCCAATTATACATTGAAATATGCTAGAGAAGAGGACGACTATGATTCTTTGGACATTTAGCAAGGGGAAGTTGAATCACAGAATGGTAGGACATGTTGACAAAGTGATTAATGAGGCAAACGAATTCAGTGCTTTGATTACAAAAGTAAGCAAGTTGTATGAACTTTGAGACAACATTGGTTCAGGTTCAATGGGAGGACAATTTCTTGTTCTTTAGTGCACAGCACATTTAGGAGATTGTGAAGGTATTCAAGAGGCTGCAGAAAAGATTTATGAAAATAGTTTCTGGTATGAGGGCCTCAGCTGTGTGGATAGATTGGAGGAGCTGGGTTGTTCACCTTAGAGAAGAGGAGGTTGAGAAGAACATAGTTAGAAGTGTTCAAATTCATGGAGGTCTAGACACAGCAGACAAAGATAAACTATTTCTGTTAGTGGTAGGGTCGGGAACCAAAGAATATTGACACAAGATAATCGGCAAAAAAAACAAATTAAATCAAAGTGAAATGAGGAACACTCTTTTGACTCAACAAATGGTTAGGATTTACTGAGTGCATGGTGGAGGCAACATTAAGGCTTTGCAAAGGAATTTGCTAAGAACCCAAAGATAAAAACAGAGCAAGGTTATAGGAAAAGTGAACAAAACTGAGTTGCTCTTGCAGAGAACTGGCAACAACACACGTTTCCTAAACTTTAAATGCTCTAGTTTTAAGAATGTTGGCATGCTCAGTAAGAGGAAACAAGTTTATATGAATAATTTTTGCTCAGGATTAAACATGGATACATATGCAGCAGAGTTGTAGTTCATATTGAAAGTTGCTGTCTAATCTGGATTCAAAGCTTCCATTGTACCAGGCTTTCTATTCTATCGAGAAAGTCTGAGTGGAGGCAGATGTCTGGGCAAAAGCACATAAATAATGCCAAATATAAGCTGACATTCTGGAGTTCTTATTGTCTAAACTTCTGGGAGTAGAAGAACAAAGAACAGAATCTTTGCTCACAAACTGAAATGGTTGGGCAGAATCTCTGACAACTGAATTGTACATGGCAAGTAGAAAGAGTAAGTTTGTGAGCATTGTACGAAAAGCCATTTGGTCCACGCACTACAACTCTGAATGCTTTGTCTTTTAATTTACTCTCCAAAATCAGCTTTCAAATAAAGTAAAGTAAGCTTGCATCCATACTGGGATTAGCCAGCTCAGCATCTGCAAACCCTAACAACATGCATTCATAGTTATACATGACCCTGGCAATGAATTCAAAATGTTTCATACAAAGCAATGTACACCAGGTGTTGGCATATGTTAGCTTACATTAAACTACTATGACATAATGTGCCAGAAATACTGAAGGATTTGGTAAAATGTGTAGAAACATATTTTGCTAGACGACCAGTCCATGCTTTCATATAATGCTGGTGCTTGTTCTGGAATCAGGAAGTATCCTACTATCTAATAGCTTCATTACCGGCAAGGTGACATTACAGTTAGGATAATAACAGAAAATGCTGGTAAGACTTTAGACTTGAGAGGAGGTGGTGAGGTGTGGACCTGCACAGAGTAATAGAAAGACTGGCAACTGACCTGAGTGGGACTTGTTTCATAATGATGACCACAAAACCATTGTTGATTGTGTAAAAAATCCATCTGGTTCACTAAAGTTCTTTAGGGAAGGAAACTGCTGCCTTACCTGGTTTGGCCTACACATGACTTCAGACCCACAGCAATGAGATAGACTCTTAATAGCCTGCTGGGCAATTAGGGACGGGCAGTAAATATTGGCTTAGCCGGCAATTTCACATCTGTGAAATAAAACTATACAATGCAAGTTTTTATAGTCTATATTTATGTAGGAGTGAGGATAAAACAAAAACAAAGGGTCTATATTCTGTTTTGTTGAGGTAAATCTGGAGATTTCAAGCCTGTGGTTTGACACAGAGTCATACAGCATGGAAACAGACTCTTCGGTCCAACCAATCCATGCTGAACATAATCCCAAACTAAACAAGTCCTACCCGCATGCCCCTGGTTATGCTCCAGGCAGTCTGGAACACCAAGTGTGCAGGAAATGCCTCTTTTTGGTGCAAACCAAGCTTCAGGTTCAAGGTTCTGAGCACCATAATGCATTGGTGAGGCAGAGAGGTTGGTGGATAGTATGTTGCAGGCTGTAGTCACCCTGTAACTTAAGGAACTAACATTCTGAGAAGGAATGGATGACTGCCAGAAAAAAAAAGTAGGGCACCAGACAGGTAATGAGGAACTCTCACCAAGTGCATCTTGCTTCCAAGCAGTTTTTCAACCTTGGAAAATGGTAAGAACAATGGTTCCTCTCTGAAGGCCAGCCAAAGCCATCACACTACAGATGGTCCAGCTGCATAGGGAATGAGGAAGTATGGTAGATGATTCATTAGTGAGAATAGACAGGTAATGTGGCTGTAAATCTGATAATAAGATGCCTCCTGGTTGTGAGGGTCAAGGATGTTATGGAATGACTGGAGGGCATTCTGAAAGGGGAGGATGAACAGCCAGAGGTAGTGGTCCATGTTGGAATCAATGACATAGGAAGGAAGAGAAGTGAAATCCGTAAGCAGGGTGTTTGGTAGGAAATTGAAAAGTGGAACTTCAAAGATGTCATATCTATAGATGACTCCTGAGGCTGCCCAGCAGAGAGTCTATGGATAGTGAATACAGCAGATGAACATATGAGACATGATGCAAGGGAAAAGGACTGGAGAAGGATTTAGACAGGACAAACAAGTGGCAGATGGGAAAGTGTCAGGTCATGCACTTTGGTAGGAAGAATAGAGGCATGGACTACTTTTTAAATGGGGAGAAAATTCAGAAATCTGAAGTGCAAATAAACTTGAGAGTTCTAGTCCAGAATTCCCTCAAGGTAAACTTGCAGGTTGAGTCAGTAGTTAGGAAGGCTAATGCAATGATGGCATTTATTTTGAGAGAACATGAAGGGATGTTCTGCTGAGACTCTATAAGGCTTGGGTCAGGCCACATTTGGAGTATTGTGCACACTTTTAGGCCCTGTATCATAGGAGGATGTACTGGCCCTGAAGCGTGTTCAGAGGAGGTTCATGAGAATGGCCCCAGGAATGAAAAGCTTAACATACAAGGAATGTTTGAGGACTCTGGGTTTATACTCAATGGAATTAGAAGGATGACAGGATGAGTGGGGAACTAATTGAAACATACAGAATACTGAATGGCCTGGACAAAGTAGATGTTGGGAAGATATTTCCATTGGTGGTAGTGACTAGGACCCAAGGGCATAGTCTTAGAGTGAAGGGAAGAACTTTGAGAACGAAGATAAGTCGAAACTTCTTCAGCCAGAGAGTGGTGAATCTATGGAACTCATTCCCACAGAAGGCTGTGGGGGCCAGGTCATTAAGTATATTTAAGACTGGGATAGATAGGTTCTTGAGGATCAAGGGGATCAAGGATTCCGTGGAGAAAGCAGGATAATGGAGTTGAGAAACTTATCAGCCATGAGTGAATGGTGGAGCAGACCTGATGGATTGAATGGCATAATTTCTGCTCCTATGTTCTATGTTCTAGATGAGCTGATAGCACAGATAGACCTGTGGGAGTATTATATCACAGTGATAACTGAGACTTGGGTAAAAGATGGGCATGATTGGCAGCTGACATTGCTGGAGATACTGTATTTAGTTGAGATAGAGGAGGGGATAGAAGACGAGAGGGTTATAGTATTGACCAAGAAATCAACTGTAGAAGTGTGGAGGGATGATATCTTAGACGGATTGTCAAATGAGACCACATGGATAGAAGTTAAAATCACCAAAGGACAAACATGCAGTTGGGTGTATGTTCTATAAGCCCCCAAACAGTTAGGGAAAGATAGAGAATAAAATATGTAATCAAGTTTCAGAGAACTGTAAGAATAAGGCAGAAACAGAATGCAATTTCAGCTACCTAAATATTAACGGGCATAATTTTAATGCAAGGTAGAAAATTCTTAAATTGCATCGAGGAAAATATTTTTAGTCAGTATACAGAAAACCCAACAAGGGAGGGGGTAATTCTCAACGTAATATTTCAAAATAAACCCGGTAGGTGAAAGGTGTATCAGTACTTCCTTAGATAGCATCTTCGAAACCCACAATCAGCAGCATCTATTGAGAAGGACAAAGGCTGCAGACACATGGAAACACCACAACTTGCAAGTTCCCTTCCAATCCACTCATCGTACTGCTGTTCCCTCAGTGTGCAGAAGTGAGGACTGCAGATGCTGGAAACCAGAGTTTAGATCAGAGCGGTGCTGGAAAAGGACAGCAGGTCAGGCAGCATTTGAGAAGGCAGGAAAATCGACGTTTCGGGCAAAAGCCCTTCATCAGGAATAGCAATGCATGTAGTGGATGTTGTGCCAGACCTAAGATGTACTAAAAAATAATGTTGTTTGCTTTATATATTTGATAAGGAAAGTAATTCATGGGCAACATGTCCGCTAAGATATTCCAATAAATAAGATTGCACAAGATTAGCTCACAATGCTGATTCTGGACTGCAATTTGTTAATCTGTTTTCTTCCCTTAAAAGCATAGGGTTAGAGCAATTAAAATAATTTGCTATATCTCTTAAATTAAAAGTAGTGAACAAACTATACTGATCTCACATGGTAAAAGGGGAAATGATCATCATTGTATAACTTTGTGGAAAATGTCAACTCTTGAAGTGCTAGGGGAGGTGCTAGTTCATTAATCCACCACATGGACAAACTAGTGAAGTCCACATAGATGCCCTGGGGTTGAAGTGTTCTGAGGCGGAAGATGAGGCGTTCTTCCTCCAGGCGTCGGGTGGTGAGGGAGCGGCGGTGGAGGAGGCCCAGGACCTGCGTGTCCTCGGCAGAGTGGGAGGGGGAGTTGAAATGTTGGGCACGGGGCGGTGGGGTTGATTGGTGCGGCTGTCCCGGAGATGTTCCCTTAAGCGCTCTGTGAGAAGGCGTCCAGTCTCCCCAATGTAGAGGAGACCGCATTGGGAGCAACAAATACAATAAATGACATTGGTGGATGTGCAGGTGAAACTTTGATGGATGTGGAAGGCTCCTTTGGGGCCTTGGATGGAGGTGACGGAGGAGGTGTGGGCACAGGTTTTGCAATTCCTGCGGTGGCAGGGGAGAGTGCCAGGATGTGAGGATGGGTTGTTCGGGGATGTGGACCTGACCAGGTAGTCACAGAAGGAACGGTCTTTGTGGAAAGGTGTGGAGAGCGATATATATCCCTGATGGTGGGGTCTGTTTGGAGGTGGCGGAAATGTCGGCGGATGATGCGATTAATGCGAAGGTTGGTAGGGTGGAAAGTGGGAACCGGGAGGCTCTGTCCTTGTTACGGTTGGAGGGGTGGGGTTTGAGGGCAGAGGTGCGGGATGTGGATGAGATACGTTGGAGGGCATCTTCAACTACGTGGGAAGAGAAATTGCAATCTCTAAAGAAGGAGGCCATCTGGTGTGTTCTGTGGTGGAACTGGTCCTCCTGGGAGCAGATACGGTGGAGGAATTGGGAATACGGGATGGTATTTTTGCAGGAGGTAGGGTGGGAAGAGTTGGAATCCAGGTAGCTGTGTGAGTCGGTGCATTTGTAAAAAATGTCGGTGTCAAGTTGGTCATCATTAATGGAGATGGAGAGGTCCAGGAAGGGGAGGGAGGTGTCAGAGATGGTCCAGGTAAATTTAAGGTCAGGGTGAAATGTGTTGGTGAAGTTGATGAATTGCTCAACCTCCTCGCAGGAGCACGAGGTGGCGCCAATGCAGCCATCAATGTAGCTGAGGAAGAGGTAGGGAGTGGTGCCAGTGTAACTACAGAAGATGGACTGTTCTACGTAGCCAACAAAGAGACAGGCATGGCTGGGGCCCATACAGGTACCCATGGCTACCCCTTTAGTCTGGAGGAAGCGGGAGGATTCGAAGAAGAAATTGTTAAGGGGGAGGACCATTTCGGCCAAACGAATGAGAGTGTCGGTGGAAGGGTACTATTGGGCCGTCAGGAGAGGAAGAAACGGAGGGCTTGGAGGCCCTGGCAGATAGAGGTGTAGAGGGATTGGATATCCATGGTGAAGATGAGGCGTTGGGGGCCGGGGAAACGTAAGTCTTGGAGGAGGTGGAGGGCGTGGGTGGTGTCTCGAACATATGTGAGGAGTTCCTGGACTAGGGGGCATAGGACAGTGTCGAGGTAGGTAAAATAGAATGGAGAGTTCCTATAATCCTCTTGATTACTCTGGAAAGTGAGGACAGAATTTTTTCACTGACTGATTGATTGGTTGGACCCAGGGTCCTTCCTTTTCCTTTGTTTTAGATTTCTTACTTTTGATGTCTCTGAATGTGGTTTTTGCTAGAGTGCCTTAAATCGATCACTTTGCTTCACTTGTTGATTCCAAGTCACAAATAAATCCCTTGCGCACCTTTTGCTTTTTAATGCAATGACCATGTTCCCATTTTCATTCTGCAGTCCAAAGTAAAAACATACTTACATTCTGAAAGGAATGAAACACCACTTCAAAAACTATTTTCAACACAAAGTATATGACACATAGGACAACAAAACAAAGAATTATATCTAAAAGAAAAACTGAAATTGCTGGAGAAACGCAACAGGCCTGGCAGCATCTGTGGGGAAAAAAGCAGAGTTAACATTTCAAGCCCAGTGACTCCTCTTCATTATTAAAGAATTATATCCAATTATCCTTACTCATTTACTGTACAAGTTTCACACAATCCTTATCTCAGTCACCCTGCAGCCACATCTCGCTAATGGCATTTAAATCGCATCAATTCACCTCAGTTTCTGCAATGAAATCAACATCCCTTATGTGACCCCTACTTGCATTCAGACACCGTGCTTTTAATTCAACCTCTTTAATATTATTCTCCACTTTGATTCTATTTGATGCTTGCCATTGCTTTTTCTGTCCTTTGTTTTTGCTTAATACTCTTCTATTTCTACTTGTTTGGCTTGAATCAGAACTCCCTCTTGGGCTCCTATTCCTCTGCCAGTCTAGCTTAAACCCTTGCCAAGATGTAACTTGTCGGTCTTGCATAGATCCTGCGTAACCCAATAACTTAGAAATCTAAACTCATCCCTCCTATGCCACTTTTCCAGCCACGATTGCTCAGTTACATAGAACATAGAACAGTACAGCACAGAACAGGCCCTTCAGCCCACGATGTTGTGCCGACCACTGATCCTCATGTATGCACCCTCAAATTTCTGTGACCATATGCATGTCCAGTAGTCTCTTAAATGTCCCCAATGACCTTGCTTCCACAACTGCTGCTGGCAACGCATTCCATGC
>NC_057745.1:4745341-4791027 GCF_004010195.1 Chiloscyllium plagiosum | reverse complement strand
GACCTTCCAAAGTGCATCACCTCGCATTTATCCAGGTTGAACTCCATCTGCCACCTCTCAGCCCATCTCTGCATCCTGTCAATGTCCCGCTGCAGCCTACAACAGCCCTCTATACTGTTAACGACACCTCCAACCTTTGTGTCGTCTGCAAACTTGCTGAGTCATCCTTCAATCCCCTCATCCAAGTCATTAATAAAAATTACAAACAGTAGAGGCCCAAGGACAGAGCCCTGTGGAACACCACTCACCACAGACTTTCAGGCAGAATATTTTCCTTCTACTACCACTCCCTGGATACAATTCTGTATCCAGGCAGCTAAGTTCCCCTGTATCCCATTCCTCCTGACCTTCTGAATGAGCCTACCATGGGGAACCTTATGGTTGTCCAGCTTCTATGCTGAATAGCATGTGGGACTGGGAGTAACCTGAAATTACTGGTTTGGAGGTCCTGCTTTTCAATTTCTTTCCAAACTCACCGAAATATCCCTTTCTATCTTAATCATTGGTGCCAACATCGACATCTTTCTCTGGCTGTTCACCTTGCCCCAGAAAAATTGCTTGCAGTTCTTCTGTGATATTTCTTGATCCTGGCTTCAGGGTCAATTCACCTGACAAAGGAGCAATGCTCCAAAAGCTTGTAATTTCAAATAAACCTGTTGGACTGTAACCTGGTGTCGCGTGATTTCTGACTTTGTTCCGTCCCATTCCAGCATCCACACTTCCAGATAATGGCACCAGGAAAGCAGTATACACAGAGTCACAATTATGACCACAGAAAAGCCTATCTGTTCCTCTAGCTGAAGAATTCCAGTGAATTCTGGTGTTTCACTGTTCTTCTCTCCTCCACTATGAGTTGCTCATGGTACCACTGACTGGGCTTTGACTATACCCTTCTCAAGAGCCACTATCGCAACCAGTATCCAAAGCAAAAAATCAGTTTGTGAGCGAGACCATCTCAGGGACTCGTGTACTACCTGCCTGATGCTTTTTGGATTCTTGGTCATCACCCATTCCTTATCTGTCTGAACACTGCTAAACCTCTGTGTGTCCGTCTCCCAAAACATGTCATGCATATAGTCCTCAGCTTCATGGATTCACAACAATGACTGCAGCCATCACTGGTACCCAGACACACCTTGGCTGATGTCTAGCTTTGGAGGACCCCAGTGGGAGGACTTTTATCTCTATCTTTCATTTGGGGCATTGGAGAGGGGAACTTGCTTGCAACCATCCTGTGATTAAGTAGGTTCACTGTGTGCCAGGCCACATGCAAGTTTTATGGCCTTAAGAAATCAGTTTTTCACAATTATTTTGACTAATTTGCTTTGCAGCAACTATTAACTATGGGGTCTTAGCATTTTATGGGTAGAACTGCTTAATTTGAATTTGTTGTTGTACTTCAGTCCCAGGCCCCTAATCTATTGGCATCTGTGCAGAAAGGAGAAGGCAGATCAGAAGATCTCTTTGTGGATGTGCTTCTGGGCCTGGCTAGATGCAAACAACCATGGAGAGGATTGTAACACCAAAGTATATGCCCCTGTTTTGTGGTTATGTCTGTAGTGATTGTAATGATGTCAGCCAGGTGGACGTCATTGAATATGAGTTCCCTGGTTGGGGGCTGTCAATCTGGTTCAATTAAAGAACCCTGCCTGAAAGATATAAACAAGAGTGTCAGAGTTTCTGTCCATTCTGAGAGCTGGATCAGTGTCAAGGACCCTCCATGTGTAAGTAAAGGGTGACTTGGTGACAGGATACTGGCAATGAGAGAAAAGCATGCGCCTGAAGAAATTTGCTCGCAACAGTTGTCTTTGAATTGGAGTAAGCAATTCTGGCATCATGCCATATTTGGCAAGCTTTGCTTGTTCGAAGACTGTGCCCAGTATGTGGAAAGAATGCGGTATTTTTTCCGGGCAAATGACATTGGGGCAGATGAAAAGTGACAGAACATTTTCCTGACTGCTTGTGGAACTGCAGCTTTTTCTGTTACTAGGAGCCAGCCTTTCCCTGAGGCACCACATACAAAATCCTTTCAAGTGTTGACAGATTAAGTTAAGGAATGTTATGACCGCAAGTCGCCTCAAATTCTGCGACTATCAGTTTTACTTGGCAATTCGAGATCCTATACCAGGGAACTTTGACAGATTAAGGATGCAATTTCAGTTCCAGTCTCTTATGAGAAGCAGCTGGTTCATTGCCACTGATTGATAGCTTGATAGGATGAAATGATTTGAGAAAGATTCACCTAGATTGGCTCAATATCTTTTAATTAGAAAATGGCTCCCTGAGTGATATCCTAATTAAATATCCAAAGGTTTCTCAGCAAGGTATAGAGACTATCAAAGGAGTCAAGGCCACCCTACGTGTTGAGTAGGAAGCAATTCTGCAAGGCCCACACAGAGCATTTGCCTTACAGGCAAAAATAGAGGCTGAAATCAAGGCTGGAAAGCAAAGCACACATCAAACCAGACCAGTCTGCAGAATGGGCAGCACCGGTTGTACCGACTGCGAAGCCTGATGTGTCAGTTCCCCTTTATGGGGATTTTAAACAAATGGTAAACCGCTTTTGGCAGCTGGACAAATACTCAATCCCACAACATAGAACATTTATATGCAAGCTAAGATAATAAGACATATGAGTGGAAGCAGGGCCATTCGTCCCATCGAGTCCACTCCACCATTTAATCATGGCGATGGGCGTTTCAATTCCAGTTACCCACACTCTCCCTGGCCCTTAATTTCTTGCGAGATCAAGAATTTATCAATCTCTGCCTTGAAGACACCCAACATCCCGGCCTCCACTGCATTCCGTGGCAATGAATTCCACACCCCCACCACTCTCTGGCTGAAGAAAGGTCTCCTCATTTCCATTCTAAATTGACCCCCTCTTATCTTAAGGCTATGCCCACGAGTCCTACTCTCCCCACCTAACAGAAACAACTTCCCAGCGTCCACCCTTTTTAAGCCAGGCGTTATCTTGTAAGTTTCTATTAGATCTCCCTTCAACATTCTAAATTCTAATGAATACAATCCTAGGATCCTCAGCTGAGGATGTTAGGCCTACCATTCCAGGGATCATCCATGTGAATCTCTACTGGACACGCTGCAGTGCCATTATGTCCTTCCTGAGGTTTGGGGCCCAAAATTGGACACAGTATTCTAAATGGGGCCTAACTAGAGCTTTATAAAGTCTCAGAAGCAGATTGTTGTTTTTATATTCCAATCCTCTTGAGATAAATGACAACATTACATTTGCTTTCTTAATCACAGACTCAACCTGCAAATCAACCTTTAGAGAATCCTGGACTAGCCTTTGTACTTCGGCTTTATGAATTTTCTCACTGTGTAGAAAATAGTCCATGCCTGTATTGTTTTTCCCAAAGTGCAAGACCTCGCACTTGCTCATGTTGAATTTCATCAGCCATTTCCTGGACCACTCTCCTAAACTGTCTAAATCTTTCTGCAGCTGCCCCATCTCCTCAGTACTGCCTGCCTGTCCACCTAACTTCGAATCATCAGCGAACTTCGCCAGAATGCTTCCTGTCCCTTCATCCAGATCATTAATATATAAAGTGAACAGCTGCGGCCCCAACACTGAACCCTGTGGGACACCACTTGTCACCAGCTGCCATTCTGAAAAAGAACCTTTTATCCCAACTCTCTGCCTTCTGTCAGACAGCCAATCTCCAATCCATGCCAGTAGCTCACCTCAAACACCATGGGCCCTCACCTCGCTCAGCAGCCTCCCATGTGGCACCTTATCAAAGGCCTTTTGTAAGTCTAGATAGATGACATCCATTGGGTTTTCCTGGTCTAACATACTTGTTACCTCTTCAAAGAATTCTAAAAGGTTTGTCAGGCACGACTCCCCTTACTAAATCTATGCTGACTTGTTCTAATCCCTGCATTTCCAAGAATTTAGAAATTTCATCCTTAACGATGGATTCTAGAATTGTACCTACAACTGAGGTTAGGCTAATCGGCCTATAATTTTCCATCCTCTGTCTTGATCTTTTCTTGAACAAGGGGGTTACAACAGGAATTTTCCAATCATCTGGGACTTTTCCTGACTCCAGTGATTTTTGAAAGGTCACAGTCAGCGCCTCCAGTATTTCCTCAGCTCCCTCTCTCAGAACCCTAGGATGTAGCCCATCAGGGCCAGAGATTTATCGATTTTTAGACCTTATAGCTTTTCTAGCACTTTCTCTTTTGTAATGGCTACCATACTCAACTCTGCCCTTTGACTCTCCTTAATATTTGGGATATTACCCATGTCTTCCACTGTGAAGACTGCCACAAAGTACTTAGTAAGTTCTTCAGCTATTTCCTTATCTCCCAACACTAGCCTTCCAGCATCAATTTGGAGGGGCCCAATTTTTACTTTTGCCTCTCATTTGTTTCTTATGTGTTGAAAGAAACTTTTACTATAATTTCTCATATTACTGGCTAGCCTACCTTCGTATTTGACCCTCTCCTTCCTTATTTCTCTCTTTGTTATCCTCTGTTTGTTTTTGTAGTCTTCCCAATCTTCTGATTTCCCAGTGCTCTTGGCCACTTTATAGGCTGTCTCTTTTTTTCTTTGATACATTTCCCGACTTCCTTTGTCAGCCATGGCTTTCTAACCCCTCCCTGGATAATCTTTCTTTTCTTTGGAATGAACCACAGTACTGTGTCCTCAATTACACCCAGAAACTCCTGTCATTGTTGCTGTACTGTCTTCCCTGCTAGGCTCTGCTTCCAGTCGATTTTCAAGGTAGACAGGGGATTGTCCTTCATGAAGTTGGATGATGGCCATGTGTAATTGCAATTGTGGCTAGATAAGGATTCCCAGACGTTTGCTACGATTAATACTCATAAAGGTTTGTATCAATATACGAGACTACCATTTGGTGCATCATCAGCCTGTGCAAATTTGCCGCAGCGGATGGATAACATTTTACAGGGTCGACCCCAAGTCACCATTTATCTAGTTGGTGTGCTAATAACAGGCAAGATCAGTAAGGAGCGCTTAGAGAACTTGGACATTGTCCTTACGTGTTGTTTATCCCATATGTGTGTACGCCTTAGAAGGGGATACAGAGTCGACAAGATAAGGTTACACCCATTGGAAGATAAAGTTATGACATTCAAAGGTGCTACAGATTTCACATCTGTATCAGAGCTTAGGTCTTTGCTTGAGGTGATGAACTTAAATGGAAAGTTCAGACATAACCTGGCCTGCATCCCGGCACCTTTGCACCAACTCATAAAAAAGGGGTCAGCCTTGAAAATGGTTGTATAACCAAGCCGTAGCTTTCAGGGAAGTGAAGAAACAGCTATTATCCTCTATGGTGTTGGCACATTATGATCCCAAGCAAGATCTTGTAATGCCATGCAGTGTCACCCTGTACAGCATTGGGGTAGTATTAGTTCATTGGTGGCCTAGTGGAGAGGAACACCCAATAGCGTATGCATCCAGGAGTTTGGCTAATGCAGAGCATAAGTACGCCCAGATAGATAAAGAAGTTTTTGTGATCATAGTTGGAGTCAGGAAGTTCCACCACTACCTTTATAGATGTAAATTTGTAATACGAACAGATCACAGATCTTTGCTAGGTCTACTTAAAGAGGACAGGGCAATGCCACCCATTGCTTCAGGCTGAATTCAGCATTGGGCTCTAATGCTTAATGTGTATAATTACTAGTGAGAACGCTGGGAGGCCAAGTGGCAAATGCTGATACATTGAGCCACCTCCTGCTGACAGACACCACCACTGGAAGAGTCTGTAGTGTTTTTCAATTTTCTGGACAAACTTCCAGTCATAGCTGACAATACCAGACTTTGGACACAGAAAGACCCAGTCCTGGCAAAACTGAAACAGCTTGTGGTGATGGGGAAAACTAAAGGGCCAACACAACCAGAATTAAAATCTTCTTAAAACCAATGGACCAGATCACCGTAGAAGATGCATATTATTTTGGGGAGCAAGATTGATTGTCCTGAACAAAGGTCACAGCCAGGTACAGGCTAAACTCCACTAGGGCCATCCATGGGTTTCCAAAATAGCTTCTGGCTAACGTCTTTGAGACTGGTGGCCAGGATTGGATGCTGACACAACTGCATTGATGGGGCAGTGCCCAGAGTGCTAACAAGGACAAAATATATTGCCAGCAGCAAGGTCAATTCCTGGAATGACGGGACTACCTTACGCTGAAAGACTGGAGCGACTGGGCTTGTCGCTTAGAAGACTGAGAGGGGATCTGATTGAGACATATAAGATTATTAAAGGATTGGACACTCTGGAGACAGGAAACATGTTTCTGCTGATGGGTGAGTGCCGAACCAGAGGACACAGCTTAAAAATATAGGGTAGACCATTTAGGACAGAGAGGAGGAGAAACCTCTTCACTCAGAGAGTGGTGGCTGTGTGGAATGCTCTGCCCCAAAGGGCTGTGGAGGCCCAGTCTCTGGATTCATTTAAGAAGGAGTTGGATAGAGCTCTCAAGGATGGTGGAATCAAGGGTTATGGAGATAAGGCAGGAACAGGATACTGATTAAGGATGATCAGCCATGATCCTATTGAATGATGGTGCAGGCTGGAAGGGCAGAATGTCCACATTGATAGGAATGGCCAGGTAAACCGTGGACTCTATTAAACTTCCAACTGTGCAGATCCTTTCATGGGCTCAATGCTCTTAGTCATTGTGGATGCCCACTCAAAATGGCTGGAGTTCATTTGACAAACATAGGGATGATGATTGAAAAACTGAGCGCATCTTTTGCAATAGGATTTCCAGAAGTGTTGGTCATAGATAATGGGCCATTGTTAATCAGCAGGAAATTTGAGTATTTCTTAAAGCCAAATGTATTTGTCATAAAAGGATAGCTCCATACCATCCATCAAGATAGTCTAGCGGAAAGAGAAGTCTAAACTTTGAAGGCAGACTTAAAGAAACAGCCTGTTTGATTACTGGACCACCTGTCATGCAACTACAAGGATAGCACCAGCAGAGTTGCTAACGGAGAGTTGACTCCATACCAACTTAAATCAGACCTTCCCAGACCTTGCAGTCAGCAGGGTAAAACAGCATCAGGAATGCCAATATCAGGCACGAGACTCCACTAAGAGAGGGAAACAGTTTGGTGCAGGAATGACAGATTTGGTCCCGCATGGGTAAAAGGCATGGTTGAAGTGAAGTCTGGTCCATTGCTGTATAAAGTTTGAGTAGTTACGACAGTCATGAACAAGCACATGGACCATATGAAAGCTGTAAACACGCAAATGGTATGGGAGCAAAACATGCTCAGCTCTTTGACTGCTTTTCTTACTGTTCCGGAATCCATGGGTTCGCCCTCTCCATCAAGCAATGAAGATATCTTGGAATCTGAGAAGGACATGGCAAACGTTGCTGCCTCAACGCCTTTGTTGCCAGAAGCGGATAATGAATTTTTTCTGAGACACTCCAGGTACAAGAGGTGCGCTACTGTCAATTATACACCATCCATATCAGAGGCAGAGTTGAGATACTTCAGCCGGTGCTAAAGTGACCCAGGAGAAAAGAACCAGCCTATGTCCTCCGAGTCGGATTGGGAGAGATGTAGT
The DNA here is from genome assembly GCF_004010195.1 of Chiloscyllium plagiosum. Classification (NCBI taxonomy): domain Eukaryota; kingdom Metazoa; phylum Chordata; class Chondrichthyes; order Orectolobiformes; family Hemiscylliidae; genus Chiloscyllium; species Chiloscyllium plagiosum. Next base: position 4,783,447 of record NC_057745.1, on the reverse strand, counting down.
GATTGTCAGGAGGTCAGCCAGGTGGACCTCACAGAATATGAGTTCCCTGATTGGGGCTGTTAATCTGGTCAAATTAGGGAGCCATGGCTGACAGATATAACCAGGAGTATCAAATATCCTATTCTCTCTGAGGTGGCTCTGAGAGAGCTGGATCAGTGTTATGTATTCTCCATGTGTAAATAAAGGATGACTTGGTGACAGGATACTTGCCTCTGGAATTATTTCAATGTCTCGTCAGGTATCCATTGAGAGGGAGCATGTGGAGTCCACTAACAAGACACAAGCTTTTCATGATAGGTGAACACCACAAGGGACAAGATGAATTATCATCCAGCAAAGGCATTTCAGTTTAATTTTGATAAGTTTCTATTAACAGTTTAATATTTCCTTTTGTTCCAGTGTTCCATAAGACACATTTTATTAGTTTTCCTTTCAAATTAGGAAGAAAATGAAATTAATTTGACACTTTTCACATGCTTTTGATCACCAACGCACCTCAAGCCAATAAATTAGTTTTGGAATTTGTCAGTCAGTTGTTTTGCAGAAATATGGTATGTTCTATCTATGATCATCTTATCATTTTAGGGAATTTGTTTAAATTGGTAGCATTTCATCAGTTTCAGCTTTAGCAGTTGAATCACAATTGTTATGATTCTTCCACTGACAATTTTACAAATAAATTGTAACTTCACTGAACCTATTATTTTCTTCGTGCTGTGATTATTGAAGTCTACATCTACGCACACCTTTTTACTCCTCAGTTAACAATTCGGAGCCAGAAAGTGCTTCAACTTTTTCTCCTCTTAACTAGGTTGTTCAGGCAAGCTCTAGCGTTAGCCATCATCCTGCTAAGATCAGTTACAAATCAAACCTTTATTGTTCATAGTCTATCTTATTTATGTGTTTGGGACAGGAGGATTACCTGTCATTGTGAAGGAATATGAGGAAAAGGCAGGGACTTTGTCTTAAAAATATAGAGCTGCCAGCCAACAAACCTGGTCTGATTGGCTAAGTGCCTCTTTCCTCTGCACAACTTCGTGTTCTCACCTATCTGCCCTCAGATCCAGTTGGTGAGATGGCAGAGTCACTATCTGAAGCTTTTCAAAATTGCCTTTTTTAAAAAATACTAATTTTAATTCTCCTGGGGCTGGATGACCATAAGTATCTTTGTTTTTGCCAAAAAAAATCAAATAAAATATTTTCGAAGATGATTGGTCCTCAAAGCTTAGTACTTTCCACAGATTTTAATCATCTATTAAGTAGCTCTGGCTAAATATAGTGCAGAATTGCAAAAGTTCTATTGAGGAAAAGGGGACAGAGTTAATTAAAGCTCAAGGCTATAGCCAATACAGTATTTTCAATGAACTCAAAAGTTTGCTCCCATTCCAGAATGAAGTGTACATGTCATATCTTTACCATAGCCAATATGAGACTAACATCACTTTGTTGCTTTAAGGAAGTATGCAGCATTGCTTTCATAGTTTTAAATTAAGTCTTCCAAATGAACTATTGTCAGGGATATGTGCCTTCAAATATCTAATCTGATTGAATTATGAGATGTCTACAAATTACAATTGAAAATGGAAGAATAATTGCTGTTAAAATATGTTCATATTTTAGGAGGTGATACATATCAAGAGTACCTTACATTCTTTGTTACTTTGTCCATGAGGATGTTTCAGTTACTTATAAATGTACAGCTTCCCCAAATGGGATCATATGCATTTGAAGATTCCAAATAATTATTCACATTTTTATTTCAGAATTAGCAGCATAAGTAATTTTACAGTTCTTATTTAAAATATAATCATTGACTGTGGTCTTGAAAGAAGAGTAAGTGAACCATGTATAGAAAGGGTTAAAATTCTCTTGGCAAAACAATGCCAAAATGTAGCAGATGCCTGTAATACATAGCTATGGCCATAGTATTAACAACAGCTGTTCGACTAGAGGCCATCTAAATTAACATTTAGGGGCAGTAATAAACAAAATAACTGTCAGGCCTCTTTTGCAAGTGCCAGCTTTATGTAGATCAAAAGGTTAAAAAAATGCAAAAAGAAGCCTGTGTTAAAATTAACTTGGCAGCAACAAGACTCAAAATGATACATTACAATAAAGCCAGGGATATATGCCAAACATTCAGAATAAAGCAATGGTGCACCATCTTCCAGAGGTGCCAAAACACTGATGAAATTGTGGTCTGCTGTTAATTGCAGTTTGCAGTAACATTGGAAGTAGGGGAATGAGAAGAGTAAAGGTACTTGTGCCTTAGGGGAGGGTCATGAATTAATAATTGCCATGTGCCGGATGAGCCCTGTCATAGGAGCAGAAATGAGGAAGTTGCCTTGCAGAGGGCTATCAATCACTCACTGACCATAACTTCCAGTAATTAGTGTATTTTATGGTCACTTGCTTCAGTGGCTCGGAAGCACATATGCTCCAGTCGTGGCTAAACTTTGCTGAAGTAATATTCCAGAATGATTTATCTGCATGCTGCACTGGGATGTAACCCTATATTGGTTGGAGCTTAGAGCTTAGCTGCATGCAAACGGCAATAAGTGTTAGTTTAGATACATACAATTTACAGAGGTTGAGACCTCTATTCTATTATACTCAGCTGCAATTTCAGTTTATACAGTCGGGGTATGAGCAGATATTTGCTTTCCCTAGTTCCAAATATAATTCAGGACAACATTTGGTAAGTCAGTAGATTTATATTTTAATTACAGTGCAAAAGCACATATTTTAATTTATTTTTTTAAGTTGCATCAGTAATTTAATCATGAAGTCATTTTGATTGCGTAAAAGATATCAGTGGAGAGATTAGGAAATATTTCTTCCCAGCCACGATGGAGTATAGTGACCTGCTTCCCTCTGTGGTTCCAGACATGAAGCAAATGTGTCACTTCATCACTTTGTTACTTGCATTTGTGCTGATTCACAAGGGTGAAGATTCTACAGGTTATCAGCTAATGGCTGTTATACATTAAAAATTGAAGCCACTCACACGCAGCCCTTTCAAGGCTTTGCTCTTAAGCCCTGGATGGTTTCCTCAAGTGCAGCTGTGAACTAGCTGCTGAAGATTAAATTAATTTGTAATGCTTTCTTGTCTTCCCTCTGTAAATCCTGCACATTTAATAGAAGCACCACTTCAAGTTGTCTGTGTACTTTCTAAACTGTACCATGACCTTTTGTTGTCAAGTTAACCTCACAGCATCTTGTTTTCACTTCAGAGAAACAAAGGCTTTCAAATCCATTTGGATTTTACCACTCTGTAGGAAGATAAGAGAATTGATTTGGGATTAGGAATAAATCACATCACTACTCTGAAATATTAAATATGATACTTGGCTTGAGAGAAACTTCAACAGGCAATTTAATTCTGCTGTCTTATTATACTATTCTGTTTTTTCGATCATTTTACATCTAACAAGGTACGTTTCTAGAGCGTGGCAGATGCATACTGAATGTGAAACATTTATTTATTCACAGTTAGTAGTTTCTTGAGTGTGGATTTCATCTTGTAAACAATTTTTTTGCAAAATCCAGTTTCAAATAAAGATGAGCTAACTTGGAACTGTTTTTAGTGATGTTGATTGAGGGATAAATTTTGAACAGGACACTGGGAAATCTCCTCCACTCTTCTTCAAATAGTGCCATTTGAGAAAGTAATGCAATAATCTCTTTTGAAACTATTAAATTCATTTTTAAAATTGAACTGAAAGAATTACATAAAAAAGACTTGAGGTTTTAAAACATTTACTGTAAGAAACAAACTAAAATCACTTATCTGAACAGTACATTTTTAGACAATTTATGCATTAAACTACATATCTATACTTTCCCTCATTACTTATAGAAAAAAAGAAAAAAACTCTTCAGAGGACATTTAAATTGTCTCCAGTTTGCATTCATTTTCGCTGGATCCAATCCAAAGTAATTCTTAGCTCCCAAGACTTGCGTTCATTGTTTTTCTTTTCTAGCTTTGTAATGTTCAATCCCAGAACCGTCTTTCACCATGAAGGCTTTTTCTGGTGATATCTTCCTTTAACTGAAGCAAGGTAAATCTTACAGTCTCTTACGTTGTCACAGATTTAATCTTTGCAATCTAAGCATGAACAGCCCATCCACATTCCTGCTCAGTCAGTCTTAAAGATTTTCAGCCTCTCGCTGCACTCTTTCCCAGATCCTGGCAAACTACCTACATATAAGAGTTTTGGGGATATCCTAGCCTTATCATCTCAAAACCAGCAATGTGAATCAATGTGCCTTCTCTCCAGGTAAAACTGATGAATAGTTAATTTATTTTGAAATTAGATGGATAGTCTAATACATAACTGTTAATATCTTGACATGCTCAACATCTTCCTGGCACTTTGGAAACTAACAGTACAGCCACTGTGAAAATAGATGGTGCTGCCATTGTGTCCAAGTGCAAACACTTTACGTTTCTCCCAAGCATAACAACCCAGACTTCCCTTTAATCTTTTGCAGACTTCATAACTGGTCACTCGACCCATTTTCATTAATTAAAGACAGTCCCAAAACATAACTATCTTATAAAATTGTAGCACCAGACATACTTGAATTAGCATCTTCTTCAAAAGGTAGGACAGAAATATGCAAGATAATTAAAGAAAAGTGCATGCTCCACATTTCATTTTCATTTTAACAAATCCATCTCTCAAGGAGAATAGATGGAGAATAGAGACTAAATGTGATCTTGACCAGGATTAGTCAGGGTGAGATAGGAATGTTTAATTAACAGGAAATGTCGAAATATAGGTGCCCAATTTAAAGTCACGTATTCTATCCTTATTTTATAAATTTCTATCGTAAATTAATTTTGACCACATTTACAATAAAAATTGCTCACTTGCCAGATTGTATTTGTAGCCTCCTGCCAGTGCAGCTGTTGTATTGCCACCTAATAGGAAAATTTAACATCAGTAATTTCCATTATAATTTTGACATAGAAATTTATAATGCATTGCACATCAACGTCGTGTATCTTTACATACAGTGTAGGGATATTTGACATTGAACAGTATAACATGTAAGGAATTTTGAAGCCAACTCAAAAGCCCACAGCATTCTTTATTCAGGATTTGAAAAAAGAATGAGAGAAACCAAAGCACCTTTTCCCATGAGGTAGGTTATTAGGATGAATAAAACTCTTGTATTTCCTCGTTGCTGTTACAATGTGAAGGATTGACAGAGGCCTATGATTAACTATAACCATGCAACACAGGTTGAACTAATGAGTGCAAGTGGTGTGAAAAAGAAGCGTGCTGTTGACTGGCTTATGTACTTGATAAAAAACAAAGATTTGTTGTTCACGTTTTATTGGGCTGTTGGAAATGCCCAACATACCTTGTGTATAATGAATTATTTCAGAAGTGAACCTGCATGTTGTTGAAGGCAAAAAAGACCACTTTGATCACAGATAAAACCAATAATGAACTAAATGAAGAATTGATTTACTTGTGTGTGGTAATTGAGGGAGTAATACTGGCCAAGATACTCTGAAAACTACCAACTTTAGTGATCCACCTGAGTAAGAACACAGGCAACCTTCCCATTATCATCTCACACCTATGCTATAATAATGTTATTAGATTGGTGACTGAAGGTTTTCAGTTTGTGCATCTGTGTGTAAAATCAGTATTACAATTATAGATTTTGCCTGAATATGGATTATGTCTTGAGAGCATTTTGACCTATGAATTAGAGGATAATATTGGTTTCAGATATCATTATAGAACCAGTTTTTAACAGACACACAATTTGCAACATTCAAAAGTCCAGACTTCCTTAATACCTTGACTGGTTAAAAATATATGTAACTCAGTTATGCAGACTTAGTTTGATTTTCAGTTTGCATCACCTTGCCTGATTTTTCAGATTAGGTGCAATAATGATAGTATGGTTGACCTCAATAACCCTTAATAGGGAACATTAGTCAGGAATCTTACTTTCTATTATCTAAATTGTCTGTGAGAGTTATGTGACGAGAGAATTATTGTATTCTATCAACCATTGAATACTCTAATAGCACTCACTTTCTAGATTTAGATATGAACAAATACTGAAGAATACCAGACAGTATTCACCTCTTGTCAAATTGCCTCCAACAGAAGTTAAATAGCTTCGAGAGAAAGAAGAGGGCAGAACTGGCAAAAACGTGGACTTCAGCATAATTATCGCTCTACCTTCAATGTGCACACATAACTATATACATTGGTTAAGCTAATAATATTATTTCTGGTCATGCACTGAATTTTATGGAGCCTGTGAGAACGTATGGAGAGGTAGGAATGGTTTCCAGAAAATCAACATGGAGAGCAGATGTGGTTTGTGCCTTGCCTTGCCATTTCTGTGGCATTTTATCGGAAGCAGAAAATGTGGAGTATGTCCAGCCCAGAGGCCAATGTGTCACTTAAGTGGCCAAATAAAGGCCTTTTCTGCCACCACTGGCATTTTACTAGCAGCAGGTGGTTCTCTGTCCTGTGATGAGACAACCTTTTTAAACTTTAGTGGTCTAGGCTTTGAGTGTCAAGTGAGTTTGAATCCAAATGTAGCCTTCGGAAGTAATAGACACTCCTTCACCAACAAATCTGATTTCATTCTTTAACCATGCCCCACTGCACACCTCATCTCCTTCTCATCTCCCTTCTCTCTCTAATCCCTCCATTCCCTTCACTCCCTTCACTCTCCTAGGGCTTGCTTGACTTGCCCCACAGACCACCACCCCACTTACTTTGATCCAAGAATGGCACTCATTCAGCTTCTTCAGCTGGTGCCATCCCAGCACTCGCCACCATTCTTGCTATTGGGATTGAATTGCTAACCGTCCTCTGATTAGTTGCCAATTCTCGGAGGTGTGATATTGTCTATTAAAGGGATGGGAACCCCATCAACATCTCATCAGCGTCTGTGAGCTGGAGTATAAAGCTGGGACAACAGAAAAGGAGTGTGGTAAGGTTTGCCTCCGTTTTCTAGCCCATTATTCAGGGCATTGCCACTTTTTCAAAATTCAACCATACATTCACTTGTGAAAAATAAGATAATGGAATGTTGTGAACAGTTTTGGTCCACTGATCTAATGAAAGATATATTGGCATTGGAAGCAGGTCAAAAAAGGTTCACCACATTGATCCCTGGCCCTGGTATGGAAGAGCTGTTTTGAGGAGAAGTCGAATAGGTTTGGCCTGTACTGCATATCAGAAATGAGAAGAATGAGAAGCAACAATGTTAAAATATACAATATTCTTGGGGGCTTGACAGGGTAAATGCAGAGTGGTTGTTCCGCCATGTGGGAGAGTATTGGGCCAGAGAACATAATCTAATGTAAAAGGCAGAGGTGAGGAGGACCCTCTTCTCAGAGGGTCATGAATCTATGGAATTCTTTACTTCAGCGGACTGTAAAGCTTGAGTCATTCAGCATATTTAAGGCTGAGATAGACTTTTAATCAAGGGAATCAAATGTTTTGGGGCAAAGAAAGGAAAGGGGAGTTGAAGATTTAGATCAACCATGATCTCACTGAATAGCAGAGCAGACTTGATGGGCCAAATGGCCTATAACAGATGCTCCCACATCTGATGATCTTTTTACTTATGCAGTTATGATCTTAGAAGTATACAGTAGCAAAGTGTTTGTTATGTGATTCTTGTATAATACCATAATGCATTCTAGTTAGGTATTCATATTCCCAGAAAATAATCTGTAGTAAAAATGTTTTAATGATGTTGTAGGAAGCCTCCCTTACCCACTTGCAAAAAAACAGATAAAACTTGCACAGTTCGTATGTAACACCAAAAAAATGTATTCATGTGTCTGCAAAAGCTGTGATTTGGATTCAGAAGCGGAACGGTGGTTGATAATTTTCATCAGGGCTGCATCCTTCTGGAGATACAGCTTCTTTCAACCCCTGGTGATACTGAAACAGGGAAAATTAAGAAGGACATTAGAGCTTCATTAAATCTGAAGCACATATAGTACAGTGAGATATCTGCAGGCAATTTTGTAGAAGATTACATGCCATGCTCTGTGTTCCCTTTTCTTTTAAAATAGAGCAGTGTAGGAATTGATTCATGATTAAAATAAAATCCAATATTAGACGTGTGATTAAATTACTTTTCTAAAAAAAGTTTTGCATTTTAAATGTGTTTTTAAAAATAAAATTACATAGTGTTAATTTCATTTGTGACTTTTGATGATAGGATTCAAACTCTTGTCTTACAGTGAGATTATGCCCCACATGCAGATCCATAACTAGACAAATATTATTTCCTTTTACAGCTTGCTCTTGGGAGGTTTCCATATCCTCAGGTAAGATTGTTCATTACTGGCTTTTGCCACTGTGACATTCATCCCTATGTATGAAGGTGCAAGGGAGCAATCCTGAAAGTTTGTTCCACGTACACACAAAGCTGCAGAGTTAAATTGAAATATGCTATCCAGGCAGTGGTTTGGAAACCATTTTTTAATCCTCCCATCTCTTGCCCCAACAGCACTCTCTCTCTGTCTTCTACCCCCACCCCCCTCAGTGGTCTATATAAACTGAACACTATCTGGCTCATCTGATTTAAAAGTCTTGTCGGCCTACATTCTTTGAGCATCCATTAACTTATTATTATGCAAATAAGATTTGTATTACACATACAAATATATGCATGGTAAAATTATGTGTGAGTGTCACAAGAGTGAACAACTCAGATTTGCTCCTCTTGCTGATTTTTTTTTCAGTTTGCTCTCAAAGTTTTTGCAAATTGTGACAATAACTCTTGTTTCTATTTTTGAAGGATTTCCAATGATTGTTTCATATTGGACAGCTAAGTTGGTTGATGAAAGCCTGCATATTAACTAAATGTTACATTTGAATAAATATTACATTTCTGATTTGCTAGTGCAAACGTAAGAGATTTTGCTTTTCTTTTCATAAAAGGGAAGGAGGGGGAAAAAAAATGACTGACTTGTCTTAGCTGTGAACCAGGCCGGGTTAATAAATTACATTGAAATGACCCGAAGTAAAAATAACTTCTGTGCAAATAGTGCCCCTGGTATTGTAAAGCTTTGAATGTTTTCACACCCCATTAATTTATTACTTCTCTTTCTTCATCTTTAAATTTCATTTTTTTTAAATTCAGACTCCCTGCTGCAGTAGTGATTTTCATCTTGTTGTTAATTTTCCCTGCTCCATATGGAGCTCCAGACATTTCACCTGGAGGCTGTACTAGATTTTGCTGTAGTGATCGCACTTCCGGAGGCCAAAACTGTCAGTTAAGGTTCCTGGTGCATCTGTCTGCACCAGGCATTTTTTGCTGGCACTGAGTGTGAATAACAAATTGGATGCACCTGAGATTTGGATGATTAGTGTGTTTGTGTATCAGTGCTATGTATGTACTCCTTGTAAGCAGATAGCTCTGGGGGGGCCTAAATAGCCGCCATAGGTGGAACTGTACTCAAACCTTACATTTTGGCTTCCCCGAGCACGCTGTAAACATCCCTCACATTAAAAGGCTTGAAATATTTCATCCTGCTTTGTCATTGATTAGAAAAGAGTCTTTAATTTCATTTCACCCCATGTTGTGATTAATTTGCATTCTTTGTCAGAAGTTAATGAAGTTTTTTACGGTTCACACTGAAAATCCTTGAAGACATCTTATTTGATCTTCTGTTTATACAACCGCCGGCAGATGCTGTTTTGATTGATAGCAGGCTTTCGTTCCCCAAGTTATTTTAAGCAACTGCTCTGTTTTGAATACAATATAAAGCTACTTTATTTTTCCCTTTTCCTCATTGGGGAAAAAATTAACAGGAATTTATGCTAAAAATTGACACTAGCCTCTGGGAGGTTAGACCCCTCTGTTGCTGCTTAAAATGTTTTTGGTCTTTATGTAGCTCTAATTTATTGTAAAGTAAAAGTTTGCTGAGTAGATGTCGAGTACTAATTGGAGTCAATGCAGGACAGTCCCTGAAGCAGCATGTACCAGAGTTTCTTCCTTTTTTTTTGCATATAATCCATATTATTGACACTATTTGCCATGAACATTTTTATTCAGATGCAGACAACTCATCAAGGATTTAAATGCTTGTTTGACTTGGAAGCTCCACTTACAAATTTAAAAATTGTTTTTTTTTAATTGACACCTAGAATTTTAAACAAATTCTTATTTAACCAGTTCCTTTAGAATGAATGTTTATTATAATTGGAAATTCAATTATAATAGTTTGACAAACTAATTCATTGTAATATAATGTTAACAAATATCATGAATTTTTAAACTGTAAAGCTCTGTTTCAGAAGGGAAACTGATTGCTTCAGGTGCGAAACACTAAAAGATGTTGCTAGGGTGATTGAGCTAACACTTCAATATTAGCACAAGTTCTTACCAGTTTATTAGTTTGTCTAAAATTACACTTCTTGCCAGTTATAGTTTGCCTATGTATATTATGTGACACTTCATAAGTGTATTGACTTTAGAAATAAATAGAGGCCTAGGGGATGAATGCAAGGATGTTATGATGAACCTTCATAGTAGTTTGGCCTCAGCTGGATACCAGTTTTCATTTATGAACACCACACTTTAGGAAGGATTTGAAGGCTTTAGAGATGGTACAAAAAGATTCGCAAGACTGTTCCCAAGGATGATGGACTTCAGTTGCTGAGATACATTGGAAAAATGGGAGTTGTTCTCCTTGGATAAGAGAAGGTTGTGAGGAGATTTGATAGAATAGTTTAAAACCATGTGGAACCTAGACCAAATAGATGTAAAGGGAACTGTTCCATTTGGCAGAATGGTGAAGAACCAAGAGTCACAGATTTAAAATCATGAACAAAAATAAAAGTAAAATGAGGAAAAACGTTTTTTGCAGTGAGTGTTACAGATCTGGAATGTACTGACTATGAAGGGGATGGATAGAAAAGGGTTTTGAAAGGAAATGGTAAATGGTTAAAGAGAAAATTTTCAAGGTTCCAAGAAAAGCATGGAGGCAGTAGATCCAGTTCAGTTGCTCTTGCAAAGAACCAACATAAATATTACGGTCCAAATTAACCTCCCTCTGTGCTGAGATGTAACCGTGCCATGACTGACCACTTTGGAAACAACTGCATTTAAAGGCATATTAGCACCAAAGGTTGCTGTTTAAAACAATCCTTTTCTGATGCCTGAGAAATCAAAGGAGACACAACTTAAGACATTGAAAGAAAAGACTAGAAGTATTAGAAACTGACATAAAAAGTAACTATTTAATAATAGTCTGTCAACCTATCTTTTTTCTGTAAACTGAAAAATGTACTGCGTTGGTAAGTCCCCTTCATGGTGAATCACATAACCTATCAAGCCCTAGACTAGCTTTCAGGTAACCAAATAAAACCTGCTTGTCCTGTGTCACAAAAGCTGAAATATTATCTGAACTTTACCACATATGTTTGTAGGATTGTTTTTAAATTGTAAAACACAGTCAATATAAATAAATATCAATTAAAATTAAAATTACTGGAAAACTGAATATTAAAGTCAAGTTTTAATCTAATCAGAAGTTAATCTAATCAGTTATGAAGTTTCTTCCATTGAATCTCAGATGTATATGATTTCCTTTTAAAAAAAAAGCTGAAACATAGTCCGTTACTTTTCAAGGTTGTTACAAATATTTGGAGTTAAAGCACATGAAAATAGGTTCTGATTAGTACTGGTCACAGTGAGGCATTGTGGAGATTAAGTTTTTTTGTTTGGGAGGTGAAATATTTTTAAATAATAGAAATAAATTGAATTTTATTGACAAATCAATCAGTTTTTGCATGTCTGAACTGCATATAAAACAAATATCCAGTGTTCAGTTTGTATGAGAACTTTGGTTTCCTGAATGTGACCAAAATGTCACCCTTTAGTGACACCACAAAAGAGAATGATGTTACTCTCTACTGTTGTATGAAGTTTGGATTAGTCTGTTCTATTGCCAAACTAACCTTATCATTTTACAAGTCCCTCACGGTCCAATTTTCCCAGTCTGTTTTCAGTTACATAAACGATTTGCATTCAGACAAGTACAAATGGACTTGAGTCAATTTTTCAACATTTACTTCTCTCAAACTCAAAAATAATAACTAGATTGTAAGGAAAGATCAGGCCAGTTGCTTTTGGTGTGGATCTTCATCAATGTACTAATCTTAAATTATTGAAAGGCATTTAGTGCCCAAGTTCCTCTCTGAATAAGAGGAACATTTAATATACACTTTACAGTTGTCACTTCAATTTAGAAATCTTTTGTGGGGTATGGGAATTTGTGCTGTGCCATCAATAACAGAATCATAAACTGATATATAAAACAAAATATTTAATGTACAGAGAAAATTATTCTTTGAGCACCTTTCACACACACTTGGACAAGATGCAAGTAAAGGTATACCTTTTGATAAGCAATTACTTTCTCACCTCAATTTAAAAGTCTCTTTCTTTTGCAACTCTTTTTGTGTCTCTATAGATCATGCTGTTATGTTTGGTTCCTTTGATTCTTACTCCTAAGCTTCAGATCATAAAATTTTGCAAATAGGTTATTCAACCCACCAAAACTGTACTCCTTTTTTTAACATTAACCAGGCAGAGTGTATTATGGCACATTATCAGCTTAGGAGAATCAAGAGATAAGTTCAGCAAGGTACTGTTGATGGGTTGTTCATAATTAGAGAATAGTAGGAATAGTGTTGATGGAACATATTACTGTATAAACAGACGAAGGCCTTTTAATATACTTTTTCAACTCTGTATGAAGATAAATCATGGTTTTGCACAATGATGCAAGTTTGGCTGATTTTCTGGCAGCATCTTGATTCAATTCACAATTGGAAGAGGGAAAAATAAAAACAAATGGGATTCCAGTTTTGTTTATTTTGCAATAACTCTTCAACCGTTTCTTTAGTGTCAGAATTGTAAAACTGATAGATTTAGCAGGTTTTTGTGTATACTTTGTATTGCATCAATTTTTAGATCAAAGTAGATGTCAATAAACAAAGTTCTTCCACATTATGTAAACTTGGCTTTAAGTGTAACTATGTAATTCTTTCTTTCATTCATTGGCATTTCTTTTAAAAACATCATCTTATTGTTTGAGTTATTTTGCATAAAGCATTTTTAACCTCAGAAAAGGACATCTTCTGTTGATGTCAGTATATGGTTAGCTTATGAGAATAGCTAAGTCCACTTCTTTTGGGTGTGAATAAAGGACACTGAAAGAGTCATGGCATAGAAACAGATCCTTCGGCCCAACTCTTCCATGTTGACCAGGTTTTTTAAACGGAACCAGTCCCATTTGCCAACGTTTAGCTGAGTGAAGTGTATAGTTTCCATTTTGTAACTTTCAGGTACCTATGTACAGTGCACCTTCTGTGTTGGCACTTAAGAGCAATTTTGCAAAATTACTGGCAGATATTCCAAGAACACTTGCAATGGTTTAAACATATAACCATTTGTATACCATGGACAAACCAATTTGGAATTGCCTACTGCTTTAGCAAATAACACAATAATAATAACAATACAGTACATCTAATACAATTAACTGCCCATTGTTTTTGAGGTTGGTTTATATTTGTAGTTTTTCTTTCCTCACCTTGCATCCTGTCAAGCCCTCCTACATCACATGCATTTCTCATTACGGAAGATGGATGCATAGCCTGCTACGTACACATGCTAATATCTCTTTAATTGTTTGGAGCCTGGTTTGATGTTTCATTTTAATTCTTCTTTTGACTGTAAAGAGTATCATACTTCCTACACTTGATTTTCTATTCTCTGATACTTCCATTCATTTCCCTGCCTCTCAATTTGCCTGATCTGAATAAACACTTTAATGTTGTGAACCATGGGGCTAAACCTATTCCTGATGTTATCTATGAATACTTTGAGCTACCTTTACCATAAGGTTTTAACTCTATGTGCTGGCATGCCAGAATTTCCAATGTATTTTGTATTCTAGGCTAGCCATTTTAATTTAACTTCAGACACTCTTGAGAGCCAGGTAATATTTAACCTATCAGAAGCTATAGAGGTGCAAATAGAATATATTATTACTGTCCTGCAGAGATAAATAAGACAAGTGTGTTTCAAAAGTATTATTTCCAATTCAGTATCCTCTCTACTGTCCCACTGTCACCTTTTCCAGTGTTTCTTTTATTTGTAATTTGCATTATTTTATCATTCAGTCAATCTTAGTTGATTCCTTTCCAATTTTCAGAATTAGGAGCACATTCTTTTATCCAATCAAATGAGGGCCTGCTATAGTCAGCAGACAGGTTAAATTTGATATTGGTAGATCCAATAGCTGCAGGTTTCATTTAGAGAAGCCAATTGATGTTAATCCACCATCCAAGTTATTTATTGCATTGTATTTGTTATTCTTTCCTCATCCTTTGGTTCTTTCACATTAAATGGATTTTCTAGAAATGTGATTGGCGAGTCAATCTATTCCAAACAGATGCTGTTGTTGTTATTAAGCATTTGAAGCTATTTGGTGAGATGTTTATTTCATATTTTTCCCTTGTAGAGATGTCCCTTAGAGATGTCCTTTCCTCTCTCGGTTATTTCCGAGAATGCAAGTCACAGAAGGAGAAAATATCATCCTTTAAGTGGGGAAGTTAATGGAAATGATTTTTCTTTTTGTTCTTATTCATTCATGTGATAAGAGAATTAGTGACAAGGCCAGTATATATTGTCTATTCCCAATTGTCTTTGAGAAAGTGCCATCTTGAACTGCTACATTCCATACAGTGAAGGTACGGCGCGCATTGCTGTTAGTTAGAGAATTCTAGTATTTTGACCCAGTTTGATAAAGGGATGGTAATGTATGGTGCTTGACTTGGAGGGGAACTTAGCAGTGGTGATGATGTTTGCAGGGATCAAATACTTTTTAATATACAAATCATTTCTTGTTAGTTTTTCCAACAGAGGATGGAACAGTGAATGCTTTAAAAGATAACAATTCAATTTTTTTTTGCTTCGAGATCTTGTCTATTTTAGACCCCTCCTTCCTCTATCCCTGATCAGCAGGTCAGTTTTGACTGCATATCAGCAAAAATCCCTTAGTAAATTAGAGCAATCAAATTCACTTATCAAATTTAAACTGGAATTATAACCTGAGTGCTAGAGTCTAGGCTCTGAAGAGCTGCAAGACATTTAATACTCAATTTTAATCCTTTTCTTTAAAAAAGAAAGGTTACTTTATTGCTTCGTGAACATGCATTAAGCTCAAGTTAAATATGTGGAGTTGAGCAATCTTGAGAAATGCTGTGCTATTTAAGTGCCAATCATATTCCTATAATATATAAAACCTCACATGCAGCCTATGAAAAGCTTTGTCATCCAAATAATTAGAGAGCACTCCAATATCTGTTTTTGAAGAACGTACCGACACTGGTCTGAAAAGCAGTGAATTTTCACTAGGTGATAAAAATATTAGAGATAAAAATTTGTCAACTGATATGGGAAGATCTGACCTGGGTCACTGGTAAATCTCTCCAAGAAGAGCTTAAGGGCAAGTCATAATTCCAGTGTGGAAGAGAAAGATGAAAGCTATAGCTGGTTTCTTCTGTAAGTTACGTTTTGAGGTGGGTGAATCCATTTTACTTCTCTGATTGTGCTTTTGATAATAATGTAAAAGGGAGAGTGGAAGGTCTACACAGCCACTTTCCGTCAAAAAGCATTGTCATGGCAACTGAAATAGAAAAAAGTACTGATAGTGAAAGTCATCCTTTTTTCTTCATTCACTTTAACCAGAGGCATTGATTAAATGGTGAACTGCCACGGGAAAACTGGTAAAGTGCTCAATCTACAGATACAATTCATTGAAACTAAGACAGAAAGATGATAAAAAGTGAAAACTGCAAATGCTGGAGATATGAAATGAAAGCAGAAGATGTTGTAATCCACCATCGTCTACAAAGTTAAAGAATGCATTGTAATTGTGGAGGGGCAAAGGGTCTTTGTCAGAACCTTTTCACTTTATAGATGCTGACGGATTTCTTTTGGAGGATGCAGGTTTACAAGTTTCCTAACAGCAGATATGTGACTTCTTTCACTTCAAGACTTGTCCATATTTTCTCCCCATTTGTTACAAGAAATAGTCAAACCAATCTACAAACAGACGGCAATTTTTTTCTCAGTTTAAATCAGGGTTGTGTCTGAAGCAATTAACTCATTCCCTGCTGAAAGTAAATACTTCACATACATGACAAGTGGTTGTGCTTCAAAGTATTTATTAGGTTGTGGATTTACTTTAGATAGTCTAAGAAAATGATGAGATACTATATGTAAGTTCTTACCTTTTCATATCATTCTACAGCATATGTGGCAAATTACATTTTGAATGTTTTTTTCAATAATTAGCTTGCTCTTTCTGGTTTCAAAGAAACATTGTTACAGAGTCTTATGTACACACGTATATTTTAAAAATCTAAGCTTTGTGATATGTTAATACTATGCTGTGTATTTCCTACACAGAATAGTATTCTTGGTTCTGATTATCATTTTTGCACTTAAACTGGCAGGTGCTAAGATCTGGGGAAGTTCTGAATGAAGTGGTAGGTTCCCAAGTACAGTTTTGACATTTTTGTGCTATCAACAAGCTACCTGTTTCTTTCCCCACCACCATCTTTGTTTGCCTCTCTTCCTTCAATGGCCAAGTTCTGGGTTCTCATAGCAGTTTTCCAGCATCTGCTTCACATCTGCTTGTTGCTGTTTTGGAATGCTTTAATTCAGCAAAGGCGTTGTTCCTGATTTATGACAAAGTGGTGAGGGATTGAATAACGTCAAGTTTTTAACAGTAAAGGTAACAATGAAAAGGTTCAATTGAATCTGGGACCAATGATCATTTTGTTTCAGTGGCACAGATGATGGACCCTCTCATTTTGTTTTTTTTTGGGATGGGACTTTAGTTATTAGTGCAAGGTTGAAATCAATCTGTCGCAGTGATATTGTAATATGAGCATGTTATTTAAATATTTCCCCAACATGGAAAATTAAAAACTGAATGTAATATTGGCATATATATCAGACACTGATTTAAAAATAACTTGAACTGCTCCATTAACTCTTTCCAGTCGATGCATAAAGTGTGATCATTATTAAGAAGTTGGAGGTGTGATTTTTGTGACATTCAATTTTCAATGTACTAAGAGGTGCAAATTAAACTGTCTTTCTAAACACAGCTAATTATTTTCATTTGTGGGAATGCTATACACTAAAACAGTCCTGTTTGATTTAAAAGTATTTAGATTTTCTGTAGGACAGAATACAAAATTCTGAAGCAGAAATTGTGTCTAAATCTGTTCTGGTGTGTTAAACATGGTGCCTTTTTTGACAGATGCAGCAAGAGGGTATCTCTTTTCTCCTCTCCCCAATTCATCTTCTCCAAGATGTATTGCTTTTGTGTTTTTGAATTTCCCCTAAAATTCTGCAATTTTTTAGAAGTTAACTTTGTAATTGTCATCACTTTATTAGACGCTGCATTTTGTGTAAAACTGAGTAATTGCATAGGCACACACTTGCCCTGCATTCATACATGCAATGAGTAAAATGACTCAATAAATTAATTAACACTTAATCAGACATCGTAAGTGTTCTCCCTGACTTGTTTGAGAGCGGTGTTCACCAAAAGTATGGTTATTCAAAGTCCAATTGCATTGTTTGTAACTGTTGCCACAAAATTAAGTATCTTCCCCATGTTTTGTGAAGGATTATCCGGTAAATAGATTTCCCCTGCCTTTTCTCCCATTCCTGTTTTCTTACCTAGTCACAGGAAATGGCTAAAAAGGTGGACATTAATAGGATACTGAGTCCAAGGCTTATATGTCACTGCTCCCGTAGAGCTGATTGATTAGATTAGATTAGATTACAGTGTGGAAACAGGCCCTTCGGCCCAACAAGTCCACACCGACCCGAAGCGAAACCCACCCATACCCCTACATTTACCCCTTACCTAACACTATGGGCAATTTAGTATGGCCCCTGAGGCGGGAATTGAACCCGGGTCTCTGGTGCTGTGAGGCAGCAGTGCTAACCACCGTGCCGCCCACCAATTGTGGGCGCCCACCTGATTGTTTGGGAGCATCCTAAAACTGCCCAGAGATTATACAAATTTCTTTAGCAGCTCCCATATCAAAAGAAGTAAAATCAGCAACCACCTAGTGTACTGAATTTGAACCTATCACATTGCTCTTTGCACTGGAATTTAGTGCTCATTAATATATTGTAGTCCCATTGCAATTCAACCTACTGCAATGCTACAATAATTATTGAATTAGGTTTATTGTCACATGTACTCACATGAGAACAGTGAAAGCTTACAAGTCACCACTTACGATGCCATCTTAACTACAGAGCAGAAAACTAAGGCAAACAAAATTTAAGATGTTAATCATTACAGTCCTTCTTACTAAAAGGCAGAAAAGCAAAGAAACACAATAATCAGTTCAACACCACAGTCCATAAGCACCTGGCCATGCTGGGCTCACACTCCTCACAGTCCTTGACCTCACTCCTGCCTCTGCCCTGGGCTGCCTGCTCTCACCACCTTGCAGCCAGTTCCTGGTACCACCGCCGTCAGCCACCCCAGGCTACCTGCTCCCACTCTGGCTGCCGATGGCCCCAGGATACCTGCTCCTGCTCTCACCGCTGATGGCCCCAGGTTACCTGCTCCCATCTCACCGCCGTCAGCCACCCCAGGCAACCTGCTCCCACTCTCACCGCTGATGGCCCCAGGCTACCTGCTCCCACTCTCACCGCTTATGGCTACTTGCTCCCACTCTCATTGCCAATGATCCCAGGCTGCCTGCTCCTGCTCTCACCACCATTGAAGAGAGCACTGTTGTTGATGTGTGTGCATGGACTTTCAGAAGGCATTTAATACAGTGCCACACAACAGTCTTGTGATGAAAGTTAAAGATCAGGGAAAAAAGAGTCAGTGGAGATATAGATTCAAAATTGGCTGAGTGATAAGAAACAAAGAGTAATGGTTAATGGAGGAAGGTTTGTAGTGGAGCTCCCAGGGGTCCATATTGAGACCCTTGCTTTCCCAAATATATATAACTGATTTAGATCTTGCTGTTCATGGGACAATTTCAAAGTTTGCAGATGACGCAAAGCTTAGAATAATTTCAGACTGTAAGCAGGACATTGCAGAATTTCAGAGGACGTTGATGAGTTGGTGGAATGGGCAAATAGATGGCAGATGTGTTTCAATGCAGAGAAGTGTAAGGTGATGCATTTTGTAGGAAGTACATTGAAAGACAATATAACAAAGGGAATACAATTCCAAATAGGTTGCAGGAGGGACCTGGATATGCATGTACACAGATCATCAATCATGGCAGGACAGGTAGAGAGCAGGAAGTGAAGCATACAATATCATGGTTTATTAATAAGGCACACAGTACAAGAGCAAATACGTGATGTGTACAACACTTGTTACACTTCAACTGGAGTAATGTGTACGGTTCAGTGTGCCACATGATAGGAACAATGTGAAGACATTGGAGAGTGCAGAAATGGTTTAAAAGAATGGTTCCAGGAATGAGGAAATTTCAGTCAGGACGATAGATTGAAGAAGATGAGACTGTTCTTGGAGAGAAGGAAACTGGGGAGAGATCTGACTGAGGTTTTCAAAACCAAGAGAAGCTGGATAAGACAGATAGGAAAAGAAAACTGCTCCTGCTTATAAAAGGGATAAGAACAAGTGAGTATAGATTTAAAGTGATCTGCAAAAGAAGCAAGGGTGAAAAAGGAAAAGTGTTTTCATTTGTGAGTAGTTAGGGTATGGAATGTATTGTGGCAGAGCCAGGTTCAATTGAGACATGCAAAAAGACATTGGATGATTACTTGGATAGAAATAATTTACAAGAGTATGGAAAATAAACGGGCAATTGGCATTAGGTAATAGTGCTCATTTAACAAGCCAGTGCAGGCATGATGGGCTGCATGGCCTCCTTCTGCACCATAACAATTCTGTGTGCCACCAGCAAAGATGCTACCAGGCAGTGAGCTAGCATGGATACTATCCAAACTATCTTGGTACTTTGTAATTATTTTCTTCAAAATTTAGAAACAGTGAAACACTAGTTATTTCCCATTTTCTAGTTTGCCAGCCCTTTCAAATGTTAAAAATGGAATGATCTTATATCTGTGCAGCTCTACCAACTTATATAATGTGATTTGGTTCATAATATTAGTATTTAGAAATTTAGCTTCTAAAATGGAGAAAACCATGTATAGCTTTAAGTTTGATTTGTATTTATAAACTTTAAGGGTTAAAAAGGGAAAGGCATAGAATTCAAAACTGGAACTAAAACTTAGTGTAGTACTGGATTGTCTGAAGTTTTATTTACATAGTTGTCAGTGAGGTCAATAAAACCTTTGAGGTGAATAGTTGGATGTATTAGAAGCAAAGCTTTAAGAGAAAAATAATTGCTGTTGCCAAACAAAAGAGTATTTTATGGTAAGCAAACAGAAATCCAGAAGTCAGATAGTGGATGCAGGTTTCTTTCAGAGGGAAGAGGACCACAAAATCAACAATGAATTTTAGCAGTCTTCAAAACAAGACAAGAAAAGCAGCAAAAATGAGCAGAAGCCTGTGTAAAATGAAACTAAAGAATCCTTGTTAAGAAATAAGTGAGCAGTTTTAACAGCTTGTTTTAAGGATATCAGGAAATGACATTGATTAAAGAAATAACAACAAGTGAATGCAGAAATTTGCTGAAAAGAAATAATTGCAACCGAGCCAACTGATGAAGGAATTTTAAAGTGGACGCAGGGTTACCCCTCTCTGAGGTTTGGCTAATGTTGTTGAGAATAAAAGGGTTGAATATTTATTTCTGAAATTTGTAATAAGACTACTTCAATTAGTCTTTGTATTGTGAAAATAATATTAAGTTTTCCCTTTCTGTGTAATAAAATTTGATGCTCTCTTAAAAGTACTTTGGCAACATCTTGTGAATATATTCAGTGACTGTCCACCAGTAAAAATAAAATGTGTGCGCTATCAAACCTGATTTCACTTTGGCATCTGACTTGTCCAATATTATCATCAGCTGGGATCATAACAATATGCTTGCTGAAAGTGAAGAAAATCAGTAGAAGTTCTCAATTCGTAGTCAGCTAAACAGCCGTAGGCTATGAAAACAAGGTTATGGTTGATCGACTATATGTTTGCATTGGTATCCCTTTGCCCAGTTTCAACCCCAGTCTAAATAGGACATTAATACTTATCTAAATTTTATAATTAAAATTGATCACAAATATAAAGTTTGAGGCATTCCAAAGACATACCTATTGAATGCAGGTGTTATTGGATCATTTTAAATTGCACATAGCTCTCAGTGAACAGCTTTTTTTTCGTAGGAGTAGGGTGATATTCTCGCCATGATTCCAACACACATTTCTGGTACTTCATCTTATAAAACTATTGTTAGAAAATCTTTTGCTTCATTTTGAAATTGTATGGTTTCATATTATTGTTTACTTATTTATTTTGTAAGTGTAAACTATATGTAATTTACATACAATGATCAAATATTCAAAAGTAATTGGGCTAAATTGTTATAGGAAAGCACATCAGATAGGTGTTAGTTATTTTTCTAGAATAGATTCTAAATCCCGCCTTTCCTTACATATCAAATTTGGTTGTAAGTAAGTTTTTATTGAGAGAACAAATAGAATAGAAAGAGCAAGGAAATGTGCGTGAAGTTTTATAGATACCACTTTGAAAACATCTTTATAAACTAAACTGACAAGTTCTACAATTGGAGTGTCTGCTTTGGGGAATTACATATGATAAAGCCATTGGACCACAACATGTCCGTAATGTTCTTTATATAGAATGTCAGTCTGAATCATCTAAACATCTAGAAATGTTTGGGTAGAATGCATGCAATTAATAGAATATACATAAAATAGAAGCAAAGAAAACAAGACTTTGCACATTGCTTGGGGTGTGGGGCACAAAGCCCTATTGAGCAGGCTGATTGCACTCTTCTAAAATGTTAAAGACAATTTAAAACATAACTCAATCTTAAAAGCAGTTCATCTAAAGTAGAACTGATAGCTAATATTTCTGACTGTCAGGTCTCTCCAGTACTTATAAGGTGGTTAAGGGTTGTGGGGGAGGAGAAAGAGAAAGCAAGGCTATGAGGTTGTATTTAATTGATAGAATGAATCAATTATATTTACAGTACATTGTCAGATTCAAGTGAAACATTGACCTATGCATTGTGTTATTGCATAATGTAATGGGAAGTAATTATATTACGTTAAAGTTGCAATTTCTTACCTTTTTAAATTAAAGCTGTGAGCACTGAGTTTGAAAAATAGGGAGGGGGTTGGGTGATAGACCAGTCAGGAAATTTCTTTAATGTATTTTCATATAGAAGGGTGTCATCACTGGTATGCCAGTAGATTTTAGACCTTTTTTTGTTGATTGAGAGAAAAGAAACTTTTGATTATGAAATCATTCAAGACCGGGAATACAGTGATATTTGAACAGACTGATTTTAGCACATTGTCTGTTTATCCTTGGGACATGAATCTTTCTGCGAAAAAGAAAAGAATCTCTGCTTATTAGGTGTAAACGTGCACCAGTGCAGAGGTGAGCTTTCCCACCTGAAGTAGGGAATCAAGTTCAGCTATCCTAACAAACTAGAGATCCAAGGTGAGCTATCCCAGCACAGAATGAAAAGCAGGCACTTTTGGAAATATATTTTTCTGTACCAACAACTTGCTGAATTAAATTATGTGCGGGTAAGATTTTGTACATTTGTATAAAACATGGTTTGCAAGTGCATTCCTTTGAATTATGTAGATCTTTTTGGGGATATTCTATTCAGAATATATTCCAAAGTACTTATACATTTCATGTGAAATTAGTATGGACAGTTTCAAACCAGGTCATATTGAATATCGGCATACAACTTGCCTCACTCAGTAGAAAACTGTCAGAACCTGAAATTATTAGACTGCAATTCTGGCACTTTTGCCAAATTTATATTTGCTGGAGCCTTTCAGTGTGCTGGCCTTACCAGAGAATATAGAGCTTTTAGGGGAGGGCACTTAATTAACATTAGTTTGTGCCTGTACTACTGTATCTGTATCTCCAACATCTCCTACCACCAAGATTAAAACACCAGGTTATAGTCCAACAGGTTTATTTGGAAGTTCTAGCTTTCGGAGTTGTGTGATTTTTAACTTTGTCCACCCCAGTCCAACACCAGCACCCGCACATCATGGCTACCTCCAAGATGACAGGAACACTTACTTGATGTTCCCTAAGTTCTCCATATCACTCCCTCTTTGTATAGAAACCAAAAAAACTATCAGTTTTAAATAGCAATTTGGGAGATCAAGGTACTTGCCAGGCTTAGATCCCAGGAGGAGTCTTCATTCATCTTTGTTAAGTGTAGTATGCTACTATTGTAGCTTTACCATCAAAAATCTAGAATCCCTACAGTGCGGAAACAGGCCCTTCAGCCTAACAAGTCCACACTGACCCTCCGAAGAGTAACCCACTCAGACCCATTCCCCTACTACTCTGCATTTACCCCAGATTAATGCACTAACCTACACATCTCTGAACACTATGGGCAATTTAACAGGGCCAATTCACCTCACCTGCACATCTTTGGATTGGGGGAGGAACCAGAGCACCTGGAGGAAACCCATGCAGACACAGGGAGAATGTGCAAACTCCACACAGACAGTTGCCTGAGGCAAGAATGAACCTGGGTCTTTGGCATTGTGAGGCAACAGTGCTAACCACTAAGCCAGCATGCCGCCCTCAAATACCAGTTTTTGACTGTCTTGGGCCCTGGTCAATATCTGGACTGAGATTTCATTTACCCTCCAACATGTGGGCCATGGTTCCTTCCGAAAACAGAGATCTTGGTTATGAAATCATAAAGGCTTCGATAAAATGATATTAAATACTGTTTCCAGGTCTTCCACTCCTGCTGTAACTCCCAAAGTAAAAATATCAAATTGATGAAAAGTAGAATGCTTTACACAATTTAGATTGAAGACATGGGGTAGTCTCGAGTCAGCTTTACCTTGCAACCATGCTTGTTAAACTTGATCTGGGTGTGCTTGATGTTAATACTGTCTGAAATGGGAAAATATTCATGTCCCCAGTGCAAACATTCTTTTCCTTGGTAAGCAGAAAAAAAATCAACCAAAAAAATGTAATTTTCCTTATATTCAGTGGGAACTGACATAGTTTAGATTTCAGCTAATTCATTGGGGAAGGATGTATGAGTGAAGATTCTAATTAAAAAAAAAATTGCTGCTTTGAAAATTCTCATTTCATGTCGAGAGAGACAAGATTGGTCAGATCACTTGTAAATTGTGCTTGTGTTCAGTGGGCATCAAATAACAGGCAGATTTTATATTTTGAATCATCTTTTAATTTGAAAGGCAGAGGATTTGAATGCACGGGGAACAAATGTAGCATTTAATCTTGGATTTGTACCATAGCCAGCGATTATTATTTGTATGGGATGTGTAAACAGCACTGTAACTGTATTATTTCTTTCCCCCTCACTTATATAACCTGGAGGGTACTAAAAAGTGTTCTGCAAAATTAACATTCTGCTGACTTTCGCCTATAAATGAGAAGAATAGCTATTAACATTTGTGTATTTTCATTATGTAAATGGTGTTAACACATGCCCACAAATTGCCACCAGCTATGCAATAATTTTCTCTCAGTGATCGTAATGTGTCCAAGTGAGTCATTTTGATTATGACATGCTAATTACATATTGCCTTTCAGATTCAGAAAAACCAGGGATCTTTAATGGTAAGGTTTTATGAGTTTGCAGAGGAAAAAAAATTCACTTTTTTTTCCTGCTGGCTGCCTTTATGCATGCTTGAATGCTTTACTTTAAACTTAGCAAATTGCATTTTTGTTACAACAAGCACTAAAGTGCCTGTAGTAGATTAGGTATCATTAGAAATAATAGAACATCTAGGGTGTCAATGTTTTTATAAGACTTCCGCGCTGTTGATTAATCTTGCAACATTTTACTGCATTAATGATTTTCTCAGTCTACTGTAAAAGACTGCATATAAGCTAATACTTCTCTCTGTTCCACCGCACCCCCGTCCCCCACCTCACTTGCCATTGCAGCCACTACAGTTATTGCAGTGCATCGTTGATGAGGTGAGTCACTGTCTTATGTGCTTTCTCTTCTAAAGTCATTCTTAATGGCCTGGAAAGTTTTATTTATACAGTATACACGTTATATTTTTCTTAATGAAGCTCTTGACTCTAACAACCTCTTAAGCCCAGTCCAGCTCCTTAGACCATCAAACCTAGCCATGCCAGACCTATATCAAGCTCAAATATGACCCTATCCATGCATACCATTCAGGTACCGTAGAGGAACTAGGTAAAGCCATGGCTAGAATTGCTGAATAATTACCTTTAGACTAACCTGAGCAGGAGCCTTCCCAAGAGGCCTAGCTCATTTAATGGCTCTAAAACTCAATCTAGAGGATGTCAGTGGTCATGCTTGATTATTTGCCGTGGTATTTTATGAAAGCAATAAAAAGCTTGAGTCTAAGAGAAAAATAGAGGAACATTGACTAATTTAGGTGTTTTTTTTCTCTGTATCAGATCCGTTTGGTTTGCAAGGTATTGTGACTGTTTCATGCTGCCTTGCCTTAGTTATTTCAGCACTATGCCTATGCTCCTTCAGCTTATAATTGACAAGAGACCAAAGATAGCCCCTAAATGGTGACAGAGCTTCACTGTTCTCAAATTGACATTTTGTGTTAAGAAATAGCTTATATTAATGAATATCTTGGTTTTTTTTTTGCCCTGTAGTCTTGAGCTTATTCACAAATTTGGTAAAATAATATTTTCCTGCGTGGCCCTATCTCCCTCATCCTTTGCTGGTTTATGACCACTGAGGCCCTCTTTTCTTGATTGTTTGATTATTTTTATCCAGATTTTTTACAAACTGCAACTGTGCTCACCCTGAGGCAAAGAATATTGATTACGCTGTAAAATAACAAAATTTGCACACAAGCTATAACAGATCATCAGGGAGAATTTTTAACCACCCCTCCCCCTGTGTTTTTCTCTGGCAGTCTCTCTCAATACCCATATTAAGTGTGTTTGCTGCCTCTGTGTCTTTTTCTTTATGCCTGAGCACTTTGCTGACATGTGCTAATAACCAAATGCCAAGAGAGAGTCCAGTTGGTGTTACCACACACTAAACATACTGAACTTGTCCTTTAGCTCATAGATTGCAGGTAATTAATAATTAAACTGTTTCAGTTGTAATGGGTTGACCTCCATGAACTGTTCATTACTCACATGGCAAAGGCATCACTCAAAGTATTTTTTCATTGCCCTTCGCTGTGCTCGAGCTGAATATGTGGAATTCAGTGGGCCACCTAAATTTCAGCTGACCAACTACTTACTTAAACTGCTGCAAATTAAACCTTTTTTTACAATGTGAATATTGTTCTTTGCAAAAGAGTGAAGAATGTTTGCATCCTGTATGTACCATTTAGTTTAGAAAATGGAAAATACACCAAGGCTATTAATTGTGTGACAATTCATATCTATGGTCTCATTCAAGTGTGGCTTTTTGGCACAAGGCTCACATGTGCTTAGCCACGCTTGAAGATAAACTATTTTCCCTAACAGCTAACCTAATTA
The DNA here is from genome assembly GCF_004010195.1 of Chiloscyllium plagiosum. Lineage (NCBI taxonomy): Eukaryota > Metazoa > Chordata > Chondrichthyes > Orectolobiformes > Hemiscylliidae > Chiloscyllium > Chiloscyllium plagiosum. The sequence continues at coordinate 4,756,740 of NC_057745.1, read as the reverse complement.
TTCCTTAACCCGCTTTTTTTTAAGTGCTAGGTCTATTGACCCCTGGTCTCTCCTTTCTGAATTACCCCTCGATAAAGGATATAATTTCAATTTTTTTAAAATCCCCAGCACATTATGAGTAAATAAGAGTTATTAATTGAAAGTCCTCGCATGAAGTTATTAAAATGGAGAAAATAAGATTGCAGTTTTTTTAAATCTAAAATACAGCAAAATAGCAATACATATGAGATCCTTTATAAATATTTATAAATATTCACAGGCCTTGAATTAGCACCGTGGAAAGCTTAGCATACAGTTAACAAGTCTGCAAATCCTTTCTTTGTTCTTTTATAAGCAGCACTTGCCAATTTAAAATAAGTAGCAGAGAAATAAATTTTAGATAACTGGATCAAGTATTTGTACACATTTTCTTGTGTTGCAATAATTTTTTTCTCTTCCATCTTGAAATTGAACTAATAAAGAATAAATGTCAGAATGGCTCAGTTGGTCTGAATTGGAAGGTCATGGGTTCAAGAATGTTGACATTCTACTGCATTTCAAAAGTATAGCCCTTCAGACAACACGTTAAACTAGGGCTTGATCTGCCTTTTGTTGTGACTCAGAAGATCAGGAGTTTACGCAGTGTCCTGGCTAACTTACTTAATTTAAGTATCAAAAACACAATCATAGAATACTACAGTGCAGAAAGAGACCATTCAGCCCAGTGAGTCTGCACCAATTCTCCAAAGTGCATCCTACCCAGACCCAACTCCCCTCATCCCAGTCTTTGTAAAGTCAGCAAATTGAAAGAGTTCTTCCTTGTGTATTTCTTCCAAACCTGTCATAACTTTGTACACATGTACTTAATCTCTCTTCATTTTATTTTTCTGTAAGGAGAACAGTATTTCAGTGTTTCCAAACCAAACTAGAAGCTAAAATCTCCATTCCCATAGCTATTCTGGTAAATTTCATCTGCACACTTTGAAGGATCCAATACCTTTCCTAGAGTATGGTGACCAGAACTGGATGCAATACTGTAGCTGTGACCCAAAGAGAGCTTTCTAAAGTTTCAGTATAATTCTCTGCTTTTGTACTCATATCTTCATATATGAAGCCCATGATCACTAGTCTCTCAATGTATTCATCCACCTTCAAAGATCCTCCAAGCAGATGCACCTCTAGATCTTCTGTTCCTGCATACTCTTTAGAATGGTGGTATTAAACTTATATTTCTTCTCCCGTCTCTTCTACCAAAGTGGATTACCACACATTTCTCTGTATGACATTTCACCTGCCACGCATCTGCCCAGTCCACTACCCTGTACTAGTCTGCAATATGTCTTATTTAAAAATGGTGTTTGACTTCCTTTTAAACAAATTATAACTAAATAACAAATAACTGCTGCTAAATTTTAAAAAATGTCTAAACAGTGGGGTCCATTGCCATTCATTAACTTCTCATGCTTACAATACTGAGTCATTGTCTTTTTACTAGACTTACAGACTCATTCTACCACATGGATAAGGGAAACAGATTTTGTACTACAAACAATCAGAACTGGCTCACAGGTACCATTGTTCTGGTATCTGAATTTAAACAAAGACAACATAAAATTAGTGGACTTGTTTTCTTGTTGAAAACATGTTGTTGACGTACAATCCTTTGACTCATCAGGTGGCCTTTTAGTAATCTAAACTTGTATTGTGGAAATACGTGCAATAAACTAGTTATATTTTGCCTGAGTTAAACTGTTATCTGACTCTGAATTCTGAAATACCAGTGGGAATTTATCTTCTGTTTTGGTTTTAAGTAAAAATATGTTCTTAATCAAGTTTTCCTATTTCTGTCCTCTTCTAATAGATTTTTGTTTGAGGTGGGAAATTTCAAAATTGGAACTGATCTTTGTTTGAATGAACAAATAACTAAACGATTGCTTGATTCAATATTTCACCAATGTAATTATTGTCATATAATAATAAAGTCTTGACTCACTCACCTAAAATAATATGGCCAGAAGTGCATCTGTTAAAACATCTGTGTACTACATAGGTCAAAATGTAGGGAATAAATTTTGTGATCGGTCAGTTTCATTTTCTTTTAACTTACAAATGCCAACATAGCTGGCATCTGCTTTGACATGGCTGCCAAGGATCATTGCTGCTTTCTTACAGTCGTGCAGGAAAAATATTAAATATCCCACCAACAAAGAAAATCAATAAATATGTTGGTACATTATGGATATATCTGTAGAAGTAGAAATCTGTCAGTGATATGACATCAGCCATGCTGTTGGAGGTGTCCCAGCCTGTTCTCACTGCCCACCGTTACGTTCCGGTGTAATGTTGGATGTAAAAGATTTTGAATCGTAATGCTCACTGTCAAATGGCATTTTTCACTGGCTCTTCCTACCTCTGTGTCCCTTAACTTACTTTCCTGACTTGATTGTATTCTTCAAGCAGCCTCCTGTTGTATAAATGGGAGACAAAGCTCAGATGAGAGATCTACTTAATTTTCTCCCTTGTAATTACTGATCTCATTTTTCTGATAATTTGAAGTTGTAATTGGCTACGGCAATTACATGTATATTTACTAATCACATTTGAAGCTCTGATTGTATCTATTTGCTACCATTGATAATGAAGCTTACAAATTGCAGAGGTGCTTTTCATGTGTTTTCATCACATCAAAGATTTTTCAACACCACCCCCTTCTTCCATACCAATTCTCCACCCCCCCCCCCCCCGCCCCACCCCCAATCTGGAAAAAGCAAGCACTCATATATACAGACACACCTTTCTCTTTCTCTTTTTGCCATAATGAATGCACGCATGCACTTGACACAGTTATATAGTAGAGAAATTGTTTGGCTCCTACTAAACGCTACACACATTGAGTTTTGCCTGAAGCATTGAAAGGTTGTATGTAATGATATATTGCTCATCCAAATGGCTGAAGCAGTCCAAAGCACTGTGAGATTAAAATAAGTCATCTCTTTGTTAATTTAAATAGGTGCATGTATCATACTTTGCAGGGTAGTTTTAACAGGGATGTCACAGAAACTGCAGCCAAAAGGTATTTTTAATGGAAAAATGAGAACAGATGAAAATGCAGTCACTTCCAGCTGCCTTTTATATTCTGCTGTTCTTCAGCAATTGCAAATTTGATGAGGCAGCCATTAAACTCCCGCAGATCTTAATTTTAAGAAATTTCTGTGCATAATTCTGTAAGATTTGAGTCTTTTTTTGTTGGAATAGCAAAGAAATTGCATCCGAGGGTTTTTGTTATGCACTGTGTGGTACAATCATCTTGCAGCCTTTAAATTGGCTGCTATTATAACTATTTGCTTATAATTATAATGGTAAATCTTTATGTAGTTTTTCCTGGAATTTATGCAGTTAGTAAACCAATTGTATGATAGCAAGTTGATTATTTTTAGAATATGTCTCTAATATGTTTTCTGATTCTCTTTTAAAATTAATATATAGTTTAGTTCTAGTGAACTGTTAAAGTTTAATGTTATATAGAAGTAAGTTTTAAAACAATGTTTTAAGGGAACATTTTTGAAATTTGAGATATATCTGCCCATCAAATGTATTTTAATATTTTATGAAGTCAGTTCCACATGTAAAAAATTAAAGAAAATGCTTGTAGGTTTTAATAGTTAAATAATCGAACCATGTGCACAAAGTAGTACAGTATTTACATTAAAGTCTGAGAATTACCCGTTAAAATAGAATTAATCATCCTATATTAACTGAATAGATGACCAAATTCCAGTTAAGTTAGAAACTCAATCAATAACTTTCTCAAAAATGTTCAAGTTTAGTGTTAGAGACTGCATAGAGTTTCTCAACTTGCCAGTAAAATTGATTCATTGAAATAACCTTTTTGTTTTTGTTTCTGTCCTTTACTTATTCTCTCTATTTCTCCTTTCTCTCTTCCATTTTTTCTCTCTCTCTCTCTCTCTCCCTCATACACTTTGTCTTACTGCTTCCCAGGATCCACCAGTCCTTCCGGTTGGAGAGTTTTCTGAGCCATTTGTACATTTCATCACTCAGTGGTAAGCTCCGTTTGCAAATATGCCATCTCCTCAGTGTAAATGATACATTCCATTAGCTCTCAGACTCCAGGAGACCTTATGGCTCTTCTACATCTTTCCATAGGCAGGGAGAGTCTGTGTGCCGTGAACAGATGGATAGCAAAGAAAGAAAAGAATACTGTTACTTAATTTCTGTGAATGTTACTTACATGGAAGGTCATACAACACCGTAACATGGAGCAGCTTTTGAAATTATCAGATGTCACATAAAAGTTTTAAAAAGGAGAAGGCGGGGTAACTGGTGTGAAATGTTCACAGATGTCAAGCTGAAACCTAAATGATAGTGGGTAATAGCTTTGTTTTCCCTGGAGAAGCAGCTACTTTGGAATCATAGATTAGGACCGTTACCAAACAAGTCTTTAGACAGCTTGAATTGCTTGCTAATGGGTGCATTATTCCAGAGGTGCATATGTTTGTTTATGGAGACAGCAAATTGTCCTCTGCGATAGTTAATGGTTTATAACTATGCTTCTTGTTTAGTACTCGAGTCTGTTAATTTTTTGAGTGTCATCTGATATTAGCATAAGATGTTATGGGAATACATTTCCTTAAATGACAGTTGCACTTCATAGAAAACAACTTGTGTATTATAAAAACATTAAAAGATGTTTTGATGCAAAAAGAAATAAACTTTTTATTGAATTTTTTTTTAAAAGTGTACTGTTTTGCTGAAGGGTTTTGTTTGTAATTTATTTTTTTAATCGTTCACAGCTATTTTCTGCTAAGTGACTGAAACATTATCCCTTCCCCATCTCTGTTTAAAAAAAATTAAACAAATACAGTATTGGAAAACCAACCCAGATAGTCTGTTCTTTTACATGTCCCAGCCCACTCGTAAAGTGCAAGTACATGAAATAAATGTAATTAAAGCAGATGGTAGTAATAGTGATATCACAGCTGTCATCGTTTGTATGTGTCTGTCTCCCAAAAAGGTATAATTTAAGGAAATGTTTTTATAAAAATAATTATTAATGTAGTTTTTAAAAGAAGTTTTGACTGTACAATGGTTATAAAAATGCTGGTGTTTTGCACTATCGATATTGGAAGAGTTTAGGAATAAACTTGTGGGAAATTTAAGATTGGAAAGATGGAATTGCATTTTGTAATTCACTTAGGATTGGTATTGTATTTTTCCATTTTGTCCAGAAATCACGCAGCACAGTTTTGAAAGTGCAATTTACTTCATTTTGCATTCTAAACAGAAGCAAGGTTAGCATGTGCTAGTTTTGTTTCAGTCCTGTAATGATATTTCAGTTGTATTTTTGTAGAACACAACATTCTTTTTGAAGTTTTCTCTCAATGACTGCGGGAGAACTATTGCATTACATGTGCTACCAAGCCATACAGATTTAAGGTCTGAGGTTTGATAGTTCTGTGGTGTTTTCTGGAGGAACAACAAATAAAGTCTACTCGCAGAGTGCTTCAGAGAACAACTCTGTGAAGCCCTCACCAACTAACCCCATGCCCAGTAGTCGAACACTTCAACTTCCCCTCGCACTCCACCAAGGACATGCAGGTCCTGGGCCTCCTCCCTCGCCATGACCGAATCACCCGACGCCTGGAGGAAGAATGCCTCATCTTCTGCCTCGGGACCCTCCAACCCCATGGCATCAATGTAGATTTCATCAGTTTCCTCATTTCCCTTGTCCCACTTTCCCGGTTCCACCCTTCCAATTGAGCACCACCCTCATGACCTACCTGTCCATCTTCCATCCCACCTATCCGCTCCACCCTTCTCTCTGACCTATCACCATTGTCCCCACCTCCATCCACCTATCGCACTCTCAGCTACCCTCCTCCCATGCCCACCCCGCTCCCATTAATCTCTCCACCCCAGGCTCCCAGCCTCATTCCTGATGCAAGGCTTTTGTCCGAAACATCGATTTTCCTGCTCCTCGGATGCTGCCTGACCTGCTGTGCTTTTCCAGCAACACATTTTCAGCTCTAATCTCTACCATCTGCAGACCTTACTTTCGCCTAATGAAGGCACAACAGTCCATTCATTTATTCCCAAGCTGTGAGAGTGATTTTTAATTGCCCATTAATGCTGTACAGTTATTTCTGATGTGTAAAATATGAATGTAAACATCTGATAAGGATAAAATTGGGTTTGTCTCCGTGTGGTCAATTAGCCTGTCCACACTTACTGGCCAGGCTTGCATATGATGTTTAGGTACTCAGTGCACTTTCAGGGAGCAGTTGGTATCTATGGAACTATAGCCCAACTTAGAGACATTGAGGGGAAAAAAATGGACACTGCTTACTAGTACAACCTTCTAACTATGATTTTAGTCTGTGGGGATGGCAATAAATGGTGGCTGAACCTGTCCCCTTAATATTGTGAAGAAAAATCTCAGTCTGGATTTTTTTTTCTTGAGTGATATTGCATTGTGCTGCAGGGGGTAAGATTTATCTCATGGCAAATATGAGGCTGGGAGAGGGTTAGAACTAAGCCTGCAAGATGGATGATTGTCATTTGGAACCTCTTCATGGCCAGTTCAAGAGAAGCACTAACACTACAGAAGTCAGTCCACCTCCATGAATGCGCTGATGAGAGAGGGCGTAGAACTTCCGGTGAATATGTTTTTGCTTTATAAACAGAATGACCTGAATTTGCCATCCAAGTGGCTGAAAAGGCTGACAGGTTTGCTATTGTTAAGGGGTTCAACAGCAACCTCACTTGTGAAGTCTGGAAGTACAGTGTGTCTGAGTTGGTTGTGTTGGGGCCCACAATAATGGTCACTGTTTCTATTCTTCAAGAAGCAAGGACTATTAATGAGAAAACCACCTATTTGCTTAAATTTGTACAAGATGTTAATCATATACGCAAATTAAGCACAGAACATGTAATTGTTCTAATCATAATAATAATTGCAAATAAAAATGTTTTGTTGAACTCCCTCAGCACTTCCCTATGACCCTATGTTGTCATGATGACGGGCCTATGCCCAAAATGTTGACTCTCAGGCTCTTTGGATGCTGCCTGACTGGCTGCGCTTTTGCAGCACCACACTCTCAACTCTGATCTCCAGCATCTACAGTCCTCACTTTCCCCTATCCTGTCAGCCCTCCCTGGCATTCTGTCCTCTAACTCTGGCTCCCCTGCTCTGAGGCTTTATCACTGACAGGAATGTAAGCAATAACATCCTTGGTCATGTCAGAATGACCATAAACAAAATGGTCCTTTCACAAAAATAACAGGCCTAGGAGTTCTGCACTGTCTAATCTGCAGAGTGCTAACTTAAAAAGGGGAAGGAGTCAAGGATTTTGTGTTTGGCATTTGTTGTCATGTTGATTATGAGTATAGAAGCCTGCACAGATTTATATGCGAATGTTCAGTTAAGTAATTGGTAAGATCATGGAATCCTGAAAGAGAAACAGCTGGGCTTTAAAGTGTTATTAGTTGTTAGGGGTGAAGAAAGAAAATTTCAGGGTGTTGTTAAAAGAATAACTCGGTCTTACTTCTATTGAAGGCCATAGGAGACTGAGAAAGAAGATTGCAGGTGATTTGCCAGGGACAATTATTAGAGACGTCTGCCGAATGTGATTAATGGAACTGTGTGGGATTGAGGGAAGATGATGATTGTAGGAACCTGTAGAATTCAAGAGGTGTTTGAGCTGACACTGGCGCTGCTACATGGACACCATTTATGGAGGTTAGCAGTTGGGTTGGAGATCATAGGACCTTTGTCTTTAGCTTTGGCTTTGCTAGAAGAAATCGGTGCTGGTGCTGCAAGCATCAGGCACAAGTCCAAGTTATGATGGACACTGGGGCTGAGGAGGATAGAAGTGGATGTTAGGCCCCATATTTGAATATGTTATTGGCTAATACTCACTTCTGGGATGGCTAAAGGACAACTTCTGCTAAAATGGCATCCAACATAACTCACTAGAACTGTGCGTGTACAATACAGGTGCTATTCTGGAGAGATAGGTGCACCACATGTCTAGCGCTGAGAAGCCAAATTTCTGAAAAGTCAAGGTCACTAAAAATTGACATGAGTCCAAAATCTGTGTTGATCAGTTATTTTTCTGTTAAACTGTGATCATACATCAAAGGTTATAAAGATTATGAAATAATTATAATGTTTGCTTATTACAGTATGAGAAAGTTGCCAACAGAAAGACCTGCACCTGAAGACCTCATGGTAAGCCATCATTTTTGAAATTATTTAATTTTCAGGCAACATCTCTGACTAACGAAACCTAAAATGACTGGGTACCAAGTTCTGTTCTCAACATATCACCATTGGGTGATTTTAAACATAAGTAAATTATTAAAATATTAATTATATAATATAGATTATTATTAACCAAGTCTTTTTTATTTTACATACATTTTATTTGTAAGATCAATCATTAATGTGATTTTTTTTTGGTTAAGAAATCCGGTATGTTATGAGTGATATGTGATTATTCAAGCAGGGTGCAAGGGATAGACCAGGAAACCGCAAGTCAATTTATCTATCTAACCTTAGTGGTGGGAAAATTATTCGAAGTAATACTAAGGATGGAATTAATCTACATTTGGAGATTAATAGCCACCACAGTTTTGTTGACCAACCTGATTGAAATAGGTGTATGAATGAGGACAATTCGATGCAGTCTACTTGGATTTTACCTAATAGCGAAGGTACGAGCCCATGGTAATTTGGCACTGGAACCAGAACTGGCTGAGTGGCAGGGAGCAGAAGGTGATAGTCGAGGGTGTTTTTGTGACTCAAAACCATTGTGTTTCTGCTGAATTCAGTGTTGGAGCCCTTGCTGTTTATGGTACATATAAATGATTCAGACTTGAATATAGGAGGGTTGATCTGGAAGGTTGCAGACAATATGAAAATTGGTGGAGTAGTAAATAATGAGGAGGATAACTTTAGATTACATGAGGATATAGATTGGTTGCTCAGATGGGTTGATCAGTGTCACATGGAGTTCAATCCAGATGAGTGAAATGATGCTCTTGGGCAGGATGAACAAGGCAAGGGGATGCGTGGTGAATAGTAGGACCCTGGGAAGCATCAAGTATGAGAGGAACTTTGGTGTGCATGTCCATCAGTTTCTTAAGGTAACAGGACAGCTAGATAAACTGCCTAAGTAGTCAGATAAGATACCTTAATTAGTCAAAGCATAAAGTTTAAGAGCAGGGAGGTTATGTTGGAACTGTATAAAAAGTTGATTAACCTGCACATAGAGTAGTGTATTATGTACAGTACTAGAATTCAGATTATAGAAGGGATTTGATTCCATTGGAGTGCATACAGGGCAGATTTAACAGGATGTTGCCTCGACTGGAGAGTTTTAGATATGAAAAGGATTGGATATACTCGGGTTATTTTCTTGGACCAGAGGAGACTGATCTGATTGAGATGCATAAAATTATGAGTATCATAGACAGGGTAGTGGAGAGATCAGTGACCAGGGGGCATAGATTTAAGCTAAGGGGCAGGAGATTTAGTGGAGTGTGAGGAAAAAAGTTTTCAACCAGTGGGTGGTGGAAGTCTGGAGCTCTCTTTTGACTGTAAGAGTGGGAGAGAGAGAAACTATCATCACATTTAATATGTATTTAGGTGTGTACTTGCGGTGCCAAGGCATACAAGGCTGTGGGCCAAGTGCTGAAAAATGAGATTGGTATAGTCAGGTGGTTGTTTTGATCAGCACAGACTGATTGGGCTGAAGGCCCTTTTTCTGTGCTGCAAATCTGTATGACTGTACACTGTTGTTTCTCACATATCAATAGCTGGTTTGAAATCAGCGGAACCCCTTTCATTTGGTACATTTTAATGGGAACCAAAAGGTAAAGGGTTTTTTCCCATCTGTCTTAGCTGAATTCCAATCCATTATCTAAAGGGCTAAATGAAAAGTTGTAAGTTATGGATAAAATAAACTGTAAAAACTCCAACCACTATCTCTGTCTAATCTACTGAGTAGTTCTGTCAGAATTTATTGAGAGAGAAATAGAATTAATGTAACAAGTCAAACATTACTCTTCTTATTCCACCAATGCATTCAATTTGTTTAGTGCTATTGGCTGTTGTATTTCCCTACACAATAAAACTCAAATGTATTTCAAAATTAATCTATTAGTCGATTTTTATAGAAATGTTATTTTATTTTTGCAAGAGTAAAGTCTTCATCAGTTTAAAACAATTTTTTAGTGGGGAATTGCCCCATGTTCTTCTGAAAGTGTTATTTACTAGTTACAAATTATGTTTAGACATCTCTGCCCACATACATTCAAGTGGGAACAGGTATTCTGGTTAGTCAGATGTTTAAGGGAATGTTACATTGCACGTGGGACACACCAATTAGTCTAGTCATTAGACTTGCCTTTTTACAGCAAATAATTAGTACAGTTGTACTGTTGACAGCCTGGCCTGATATGTTTAATTATGTTTCCATATGCCTTTCAAGAGCTAATTTTCATTAAAATGTGTTCACTAAGTAAGCAGTTATCTCATAAGAACAGTTATGATTTCTAGGAAACTGAAATGACCATTATGACCAACAAGTCTATCTCTTTCTGATAAGTAATTCTGTTCTTCCAACTTTTGGTGAAAAAGTACTCCTTACTTCCCTTACTGTGAACATCATTTCAGCCTTGCATTGCTTTGCACTTGAATCCATACCTTGCACTCTAAGATGTTTGGTTAAAATATCACTCTATGAAGTATTTACCTCATTATCAAGGGAAGACATAGGCTGGTGTATTCTAATCTCCATGCTACTTATGAATGAGCAGATCCAATGTATGCTTAAAATTATCACCCTATTACAGAGAATTTATGAGACATGCTTTGCACTTTGATCAAATCCCAACATGATAAAGACACCACTTTATCATGGTGTCTTTGATATTTTCTTGTATGGAATTAATTCTAGGCCATTTATTGTGAAACAATGTTATGTTTCTGTTTTTCTTTATGGTTCATGACCACAGCATATGATGAAAATCTTGTCAGGTTAGAACTAAGGTAAGATGTAAACGGTGAGGTCAGTTTCATGGCTAAGGCCAAGTATTGTGTATATCGTACCATTCTTTAGTCAGGATTAAACAGAAATCTGTGCTCAGTTCCTCTTATGGGCTTGAATACCGTGCCAGTTTAAGAATTTTTCTTCCAACTTGTAACTAACTCGTGGTATGTCCTCGTTCCGTGGTCTTTCTCTTAGGCATCTGTTGATGAAGTTGCGCGGGTATCCGTTTTTGGCGAATACCTTGTATAGGTGTTCCTCTTCTTCTTTTTGCAGTTCTGGTGTACTGCAGTGTGTTGTGGCCCTTTTGAACAGTGTCCTGATGCAAAAAGAAGAAGAGGAACACCTATA
>NC_057745.1:4729375-4745217 GCF_004010195.1 Chiloscyllium plagiosum | reverse complement strand
GTAGCCACACACGCAGACAACAAGCAACATGAATTCGACTGGGACAACACTACTATCATAGGGCAAGCCAGACAGAGAACAGCCAGGGAATTCCTAGAGGCATGGCATTCATCCACAAACTCCATCAACAAACACATCAACCTGGACCCAATATACCAACCACTACAGCGGACAGCTGAAACTGACAACCGGAAGCGGCAGGGACAGGCCACTATAAACACCGGAGGAAACATCAAAGAAGCGCTTCGCAGGAGGCTCCCAAGCACTGATGATGTCACCTAGCCAGGGGATGAAACGTTTGCAACAAAAACTTTTAATCAGTTGTTAAGCAGTGTTTGTTATTAGCACCCTTTGTTGTGAGACCCTGATTATGAGGATAGGCTTTCAGCATATATTGGACCTAACATTGGGAACTTAACAGAAGGGAGAAAAAAATCATGTAAAACTGCCCTTAAAGAGCTGCTTTTTCCAGGTTCTGAGTATATTTAAGAGGATACAACCACTTGTGGGTAAGTGGTTACATAGGGGAAAGAAATAATAGTAACCTTTCCAAGTGATACTAATATTTTAAGGAAAACAGAAAATACTGGAAACAATCAGATCTGACAGTACCTGTGGAGAAAGAAAAACAGAGTTAATGTTTCATGCTTATGATCTTTTATTAGAAATTTCAAAGTTTTCAGTTCATAATTTCAGATTTTCAACATCCCAAGGTATATTGTTTTCATACAGATCGGTTAATGTACATTTCAGAGTTAATTGGATCTATCACAATAATTGTGAATGCAAAATGATAACAGTGCTCAAACAATTGATTGTACAGCCAGTGCTTGATAACTGGTGGAATAAAGGGTGAGAGAATGAATTGATAGGAAGGAGTGTTGTCTCCTTCCCACTCCAAATAACATTGCAACATATCTGAAAGGTAGTAAAAGTATCAAATTTGAAAGTACAATTGACTGCCCCTACTACTGGTAGTTTATGTTGGCTGCGATTTGTACTTTTCGCAGATCATACAGCTCTGCATCTAGCTATCTGCTGTCCTCGAGTTCATGTTGTTAATTCTACCAAGACATTGCTTCTCTATCTAGAATGTGGGCAAAAGGTAACAACAGATGGGTTCACTACCAAGACATTGCTTCTCTATCTAGAATGTGTGCAAAAGGTAACAACAGATGGGTGTAGGCTGCATCTAATGCAATTCCTTCTGAATTGCTCTCTCTCTTCCTGTAGAAACTTAATCTGGCTCATCTTTTGTCTTTCCAGAATATTGTACAATATACCTTTTGAAAAGCGTGTGCCACCTGTGATTATTGGGGTTTTTTTTTGTTCTGTTTATGCTTGGTTTTATTTTGAGATTCTGACCAAAAACATAGACTTTGTTTAATGTAATATGCCAGTGGGAGCAACTGCAATATGAATAAGCCATCTGATATTTGTATTTTTTGAACTCAGGTCAAAAAGATCAGCTGCAACAAATCCATGTGCCTCAAGTGAAAAAAAGGCAATATGTTTGTAATCAGAAAATTGGGTTTCATTGTAAAATAGTTTCAGTCGTCAAAAACAAATTACAAACCATTGTCAATAAAATGATTTAAAAGGATAAGGTACAGTACTTCAATCAGCTAATAACAAAACTCCCTTCACATATAGAATGCTAAAAAAACGCATGCCTTATCCAATTAGCAATATCTTCAGTGCCTTCTCTTCCCTTAACTTCATTCAACCATCTGTATGCTGAATTAGCATTTAAAGTTGTGTTCTTCAACATACCACCCACTGGTATAGCTAGAATATGAAATACCCTCTAATTCAAATAAGAAGAATCACTGCCTGTATCACACCAGAAAAGTAAAATGCCAAAGTTGACATTTCTGGGAACCACCATGTGGAAGATAGGAACAGGAATCAACTATTCCTGTGCATGGTGTCTCAGTGGTTAGCACTGCTGCCTCACAGCAACAGGGCCCTGGGTTCGATTCCAGCCTTGGGCGTCGATGTGGAGTTTGCACAGTCTCCCCGCGTTTGTGTGGGTTTCCCCCCGGGTGCTCCAGTTTCCTCCCACAGTCCAAAGATGTACAGGCCAGGTGAATTGGCCATGCTAAATTGCCCATAATGCTAGGTGCATTAGTGAGAGGGAAATGGGTCTGGGTGAGTTACTCTTCAGAGGGTCGGTATGGACAGGTTGGGCCAAAGGGCCTGTTTCAACACTGTAGGGAATCTAATGAATTTAATCTAATGAAATTTAGCCCTTCAAGTCTGTTTTACACTAAATCAGATCATGTTTGTTTTGTGATTTAGCTTCACATCCTAATTTTGGAATTGATCTTTCAGTTAATAATTGAATTTGAACCTAAATCCGCAAGCTTAATTCATATTCAAGTTAGTGACTACAACAGAATACATTGTCATTTCAAGGCAAAAATTGTTGGCCACCCCACCAACCTCTAACTGCAAATCTTCTTGCTACATTCTTCAGCAATTTTTTCCAAAAGAAGCATGGCTGGGTTTATTGTAAAGTTTTGCTGAACATTAGGAACTTTCAAGAAAATTTACCTTTATTTGCTATTGTCAATAGTTTTCATTGCTGTGCAAAATTTGTATCTGCTCTGTGATATATTAGTGTCACAACTGGCTGGCTACAAAATAATGACTGAAACAGTAAGTCAGTCGCCATCGCTAAAATTAAGAGGTAAATTTTCAAATAGCAATTTGAAAGTTAACTCCATTTTTCCCCTTAAAGATTCTGACTAAAATGCGTTTTGTATTTCTGTTTCAAATTTCCAATGTTTGCAGTTGCTTTGTGCAATAAAGGAAAAACAGCTTTTTTAACCCAATTCAGTCAAGAGGCAGCGATGTTAACCCATTGAAACTTCATAAAGTTACTGCTTGCTGTGTCAGAATTTATCTTCAATGTCAAGATAAAACAAGGAACTGCAAATGCTGGAAAACTGAAACAAAAACAAATTGTTGGAGAAACTCAGCAGGACTGGCAGCATTGTGGAAAGAACAAAGTTAATACTTCAACTCAACATGATTTGGAGATGCCGGTGTTGGACTGGGGTGTACAAAGTTAACAATCACACAACACCAGGTTATAGTCCAACAGATTTAATTGGAAGCACACTAGCTTTCGGAGCGACGCTCCTTCATCAGGTGATAGCATCACTCCGAAAGCTAGTGTGCTTCCAATTAAACCTGTTGGACTATAACCTGGTGTTGTGTGATTTTTAACTCAACTCAACATGTTAGCCATTTTGCTGGAATTAATATTTATGGAATATGTAAACAAAATGGGAGATCTGAATTCACATTTATGCCAATAAAATGTTTAAATCTCTTCCAGTATTCTCAGCAACATCTGGGTTCAGATTTTTAAGTTATATCCTTGGTAAACTTGAATCTGACTGCACCCTATTGTATACTACCTAGAATATATATATGTAGATTATTTGACAGGTTTCATAACATGCAGTAACAAGTTCAGTCAGGATTGATTTCTCTTGCCTTGCCTCCCACCATTGCAATTGCCCCCACCGACTCCAGCAAGTCACTAACATTTATGTACAGCAGGCATAGGACAGGAGACCAACATAAGTCTTAACATGGGAGGAAGTCTGCATCAGGTGAAAATATCATTGGGCTCTGCTACATGATTTTGTGTCTTTTTCTGCACCATTTCTTCCAGTTTTGAGTGGGATTGAGGGGAAGAATATCCATCCCATCCTTATTGCATTCAACCCACTGCAGAATTATGTTTCTGTGCTTGCAAGGGTGGCACTGCTGCTCATGATGTCAATCATTGTATGATTATCTTTTTGAAATATGCAACTGTCATTTTTATATCATACCATTGAAAATAATTAGTGTTAAGTTCATTGTTGGCATCAGGATATTTTGAAATATACCTTTTTTGGAGCATCTATCCCACTGATCTTTTTTAAACACCAATGCTACATTATAGAAGTGATCTGCATCATAAATATAGATAATACACAGAATTTATAGTCAGCCATTGAGGATTGTATGGGGTTCTGCCAGCTAAAAGAGCAAGCCTTTATGAATCATAAAGAATTGTACAAGATTTTTTCATGTTCATTTTGAAGATAAACTTGAGTAGCTGGTAAAGACCAGAGTCTGCAGGGCTTTCAGGGAGCTGCTGTCAGCTTTGAGGCAACCTTCACTGATTGTAAATGACATCCAGCAAGGGGAAGGAATGCTGCCGGAGATTAATTCCCAATAGGTCATTTATTCAGCAGTGTTTGTTGATTTGACAATGAACAAGCTGTTAAGAATATCGGTGGCATCCAGCAGAACTAGTAAATAATAATTATACTGCGCCTTCCTCACTTTATCTCCTGGTGTTATTTTTGTTACACTCATCTGTATTGCGTGAAATGTTTCTTCACTGGAACAGCTGAAGCTACTGCTGTATTTTCACATTTTTTTAAAGTCACTCCTTCTAATCAAGCGGCAGGCAGCCATTATAATTCAAATACAAGTAGTTCTGACCATTTTAAGTGGCAACATTCTGTGAGTTTGTTAATTACATTTCTGCAGTGGAGCCTTTTTTCAACAAAGACACAGCCTTTACTAGGGAGAGCTGGAGCACAAATACAAATCAAAGTTTATAAGTGTATTGTAATTTCATTTACTCTGCAGATTAATGAAATTTGGGAACATTTTTTGCCCTGTGAAATAATTTGAATTAATCCAAAATAAACCGTTTATTGCAACTCAATTTAAGCAGATTTGACGCATGCTTCTTGTTCAGTGGGAGTCAGAATTAATCCACCATTTGGTGAACTTGGACCCTTTCACCTCGAGGGAAGAAATTTATCATAAAAGTGTGAAACTGTGGGAACTGCAGACTTAAATAAGCAACTTAAAACACTAAACTCACCATGAAATGAATGATGTTTCACTAAAGATGCATGGTGGTGATTAAATTAAAGCCAAATTTTATGGGTCCAGTTTAAATAACAGTAAAGTAAGTGCTGGAAAAATTGTGGTTTTGTGGGATGGTGCCTCAGTTCTGTGAGTAGTGCTAATGCCCAACAACTAACAATCACAACTCAAAAACCAATACCATGTGCCTTTTGATACAAAACTAGAGTTTTTATATATATAAAATAATAAAAAGAAACTCGGAATGCCGAAGATTTGAAATAAAAACAGAAACTATTGTTTGCGCACAAGAGACAGTAAGTATTTGAAAAATAATGGCATTTTGGGTGTGAGCCATTCATATTTGGACAGTGAACTGGTGAATAGCCCATACCTTAACTAAACCTGTGCTCACTTCAAGAAAATAAAGGATAAAATTGGGAAGTGAGGTCGTATTGCTAACTTCTTAAAATTTAAGTATTTAATTTCTTTAGAATGCCAAGGTCCTGTCTCTGTTATGAATGTATGAATTTTCTTTGTTCTTAGAATGTGAGTAATCTTGTGACTAAATGTCCAAAGGTGGTGGTGTGCTGCCTTAAATGTAAGCTGTTATTTGATCAAAGGGGGCTGTGGCCTATTGATATTATCACTAGACTTTTAATCCAAAGATCTAAGTAATTAGACACATTTAAATGACTCTTGGATAGGCACATGGATAACAGTAAAATGTTGGGTATATAGGTAGTTAGAGAAGGATAAAAGGTCAGCACAACATCGAGGACCGAAGGGCCTGTACATTGCTGTACTGTTCTGTGTTCTGTATTCTGTGTTTGATTCCTGCCATGGCACATGGTGGAATTTGAATACAATTTTTAAAAATCAAGAATTTAATGATGATAATGAAAGCTTTGTGGATTGCCAACATCTATGAAAAATTAGAGATTATGAGGATCATGTGATTGAATATTAAATTTCAACATTGTTCAAGTAGGATTTAATATTAGTGAGCCCCTGAGCTATACAAGAGCTGGGGCAAACGATGAATGAACAATAGCTTTCCCAGTGGTACAGTATTTATAAAGATCAGAAGGTTTCAAATAGTTTGCATTGAGTTACCCCCTGTCAGCTCAGTTGATGGCGGGGATATATGATTGGCCTTAGTGCCTTTCAAGTGGGCAGGCATTCAGAAAGCATTCATGCCCTGATTGGTACCTAATAATCTCTACTGGTATAAGTTGCACTACGGTCAGGGCAGTATCTGGCTCAACTGTGATGCTGTCTGCAATGAATTATCCTTCCCATATTTTCTGGGCTCAGAAGTGAAGGGTAGTCACTCAAAGTACTAGGGACAGCTTGCTATACACCACCAAGAGTCAACATTCTCAAGAAAGGTGGAGAGCAAATTTAAGGAATAAAAGTACAAAACATTGCACTTGAAGATAGTCACTTTGCTTCTTGGACATGTGCCTTCAGCAAGCTGAGGATGGCATCTTCTCACATACTCTGGATTAGTGGTGCTGGAAAAGCACAGCGGTTCAGGCAGCATCCGAGGAGCTTCGAAATCGACGTTTCGGGTAAACGCCCTTCATCAGGAAGGCTTCTCACACACTGCTGGCTGTTGTGATCTTTTAATTGTTGCTGTGTTGCTGCCATGCAATTTTCCAGCAGACAATTTTGAACAGTAATTCACTTCTCTTTAAAAAGAATGGGAAGCAGTAATTTACTTAGCAGTCAAATGAGCTGTCTTCTAAACAGCAAAAATAGATTTCATGCTATCTCTGCTATTGAAATCAAAAACAGACTTTGAAAAAATATGTTCTGCTTCACCAACTCCAGTTTTTCTTCTTTGAAGTTGGTTCCGTGTGTTCAGTTAAAATTTCAAAATTCCTGTTAATATTCCGTTACCTTACCCCTTTCTCATGATTTCTCTGACTGTTTAACTGTAACAGTGTAAGATAGTCTAAGCTTGCCAGGCTGATTTCTATCTTGGGTAGAATGTTTAGGATGTGTGGCTGACCAGCATGCTGTTTCCTAGCTCCATCCTATCCTGACTGCTGAAACATCTTTACATTTTAATTTTTAAAAAATTAGAGAGAAGCTGCATCAATCTTGGCATACATCTTGCATACAAGAGCACGTGACTATTATTTCTGAGTTTTAGGGATTCCTTTTAGCCAGCCAATGTCAAGAGTATACCTGCAATGAGATAGCGCAGAAAAATGACTGATTCTAATATAGTACTGATTCTGACCTCATTTAAGCTTGACAATAGGATCATGAGGCTGTGTAGAGAAAACCGGCCTCAGCTATATGAACTACTTTGTTACGTGGACTAAAATCTGATACCTCAGCACAGACTGGGACTTGTCATTAGGATTATCCTGTGTTTTAAAGATCATCATGATACTGTGGCTACCTGTTCCTTTATTAAATAACACTGTTTAAGATTTAGAAAATCAAACTGACTGCTGGGAATATTGAAACTTCTCTTTATTTACCATTTCAAATTATGTTCATATTTGTAAGCATTACTTCACCACTGTTTGAAGAAAAACTTAGCTCAGCTATCTATACCACATGCAATCACTTCATATAAAAAAGTTCAGGCTAGCTCTGAACCCATTGCATCAACCACTCTGTGTTAATTGTATTTTCCAGAAGCTCACAAAAGCTGACTACCATTTAATGGAATCTATGCATAGCACAGAATTAGGTCACAAAGAAAGCCTGCATCCTCAATTTCGATCAATGTGTCGACTAATACATTATCAGAGACACTTGATTGTCTCGTGTTGATTCAATTTCTATTCTTTTGGGTGCAGTTGTGCTGTAACAAATTACACACTGAACCCATATTAAAAATAATCTATATGCAAGTGTGTGTGAGAATCCACAGCTGGAAATTTTATGTAAGTAGATTTATTAATAATGCATGTAAATTTGCTTATTTGAAATAAATATCAAAGTAAAATGTAAATGTGTACATTTTAATGATAAATCTTAAATTTAATTTTGTACATGTGAAAAATGTGATCTAATAAATCTGAACATCTCCATCCCTTCCTCACGCATTCACTGCTATAGCCTAAATCTTTGTCATTATTGTTTTTTACCTTTTCTTCTCTTTCTGTTCTAGCGTACCCCTCCCTTTCCATTCTCACCTAAGGTTGCTCACCTGTGTCCTTTCTGATTTATTCCAGGAATGAGACAATGACATAATGATAATATCACTCGACCAGTAATCCAGAACTCCAAGTTAACATTCTGGGGACATGAGGTTAATTCCACCACTGCAGATGGTGACATTTGAATTGAGTAAAATTCTGAAGGAAAAAGCTTGCCTAATGTTGGCCATGTAACCATTGTCGCTCATAAACCTATCCGGTTCACTAATTCCTTTACGGAAGAAAATCTGCTGCTCTTACCAAGCCTAGCCTACATGTGACTCCAGAACCACTGTGGTTGACAACTAACTACTCACCAGGCAATTAGATACCGAAAATAAATGCTAGCCTAGTCATGATTCCCTTGTTCCAATAGCTATCATGTAACTCAGTTTTTAAAAATTCCATACTTATGGCTCAATTGCCTGTTCTTCATATGTGAATATTGGTAGATTCAGATCTGGTCTGGTCCTTGCCCTAGCAAAATTTCCAGTGATCAGAGCAGAAGCACCTTCTGCTATTTGAAAATATAGTTCTACCCAGTCTCTAAGTAAAGAAGTAATTGCCAGTTGGGAAAAGAAGGAAGAATTCAAGTACATGCACAGGAAAATTCTTTTTGATAAATTGTCTGCAGTTCAAAAAGGAAGGAAACAGTGTTGGATCTGGTTCTGGAAAATTAAGAAGGGCAAGTGGAATGTGTTATAGTAAGCCATCATCTAGCTGACAATTAACATAATTTGGTTTCAAGTAATTGCAGTAAATAAAATGTAGGTAAATGTTCTGAACTGGGGAAGAGTAAATTATAATGTTTGATTTTGCACATGCTGATAGAAAACAATGATTGTAGGATAAGGTAGTAAGCAAACATCAGAGGGAATTTATGAAGGAGAGTTCATAAACAATCTGGACAGTTCCTTTGAAGGGAAACGGTAGAACAAGATGCTCTGAGTGGCAAATGAAAATAGAAGTTAAAAGGAAACAGGAGAAGGAGGTTTCTGATAAATGTCAGGAATAAAACTCTGTTATTAACTGAAAAAGAGTGTGGAATGTACGTAGGGAATTAAAATATAAATCAAGGAGAATCAAAGATTAAGTGGGAATTTTAAATTTAACCCAGAAATATTTTGTGGATGTATAAAATATTTATGGTTTAAATGGAAAAAGTTTGATCTGTTAAGGACCTGAGAGGAAACCTCAATTCAAAGCGGAGGAAATGGGAGAAAGATTGAATAAGTACTTTGCATCTGCCTTCACAATGGAAATGATTGCTGTGAAGGTTACAGTATAAGATGGACAGGATGTTAAGGACAGAATAATAATTACAGACAAGATTATCTTAACTGAAAGTTGTAAAGTCACCTGGCCAAGATGAAATATATCCTATGTTGCTGAAAGAAACAGAGGTGGAAACATTGATCACAATCTTTCAGTTCTCGTTGGATACAGGAGTCGTACCAGAACAGACAACAAACAGTAATTTTATGTCATTATTCCAGGGAGGCAAAAGTGATAAACCACACAAATACTGGCCGGTCAGCCATACATTATTGGAAAGGAAGTTTGTGGAAACCATAATCAGAAACAAAATAAATTTGTAAAGTAAGGGTTAATCAAGGAGGACCAGCACAAATTTGTGAAAGTAAATTATGTCTTGACAACTGCATTGAATTTTTTTAATGAGGTAACAAGGGAGGTAAATCTACAAGCATGGCACCAGAAATTGGGGAGTTCAGTTACAGAAAGTGAATAGAAAAATTGAGGGTGTTCTCCTTAAAGCAGAGAAGTTGAAGGGGAAATTTTATTAGAGGATTTCAAAATTAAGAACATCTTAATATATTGAACTATAGAACCTAAATTTAAAGTAATTCGTAAAGAAACAAGTTTTAAGGAAGTGATGTAAGCTAATTCAGCAATATTTTTGGAAGGGATTTGGATAAGTAATGGAAGGGAAAACAACACTACTGCTCTGGGCAAAGAACAGGGTAATTAGACTAATTATATAGTTTAAATTGTGTACTCTTCATCAGGATAGGCAGAATGTTGTAGGGATCTGAGTGACATGGGCTATGGCAAGATTTGTGACACAATTGGATGACGAGGCCCATCTCAACATCGGGAGCATCTTGCTGTCTTTTACACTTTTCACAAACGGCATGGAATGTTTCTCACTAGGCAGTGCCAAGTTGCCAATTAAGAAATATGATAATTTGCCTTACTAATGGTCCAACTTATCTCATTAATATTCAGCTTCCTATCTTACCAAACATTTTAACCAAGCTAGACATCAAGAAATCTCAACAAGAAAATCTGAACAGCTACCAGGTGAATTCAGCTTGCCATTGGCTGAAAAGAGTCTCCAAATTGCTCAATGCCAAATAGCATCTCAGGGGATAATCCAGGACTCCAGTTTCATGCACCTCTCATCCATGGAAATTGGCTTCTGGCATTTTGCAACAATTCACAAGCATCCTGATATCTCTCTGATACACTTGCAGGTCATGTATGAAGCACAATCCCTTGCATTGCAGGATACACTGGTAACTAATATTGAAAGGTTAATGGAAGGATACTTTATGTGCAGGGTCAGGCACCCAGCGCACAGATTGGACCAGACTGCACCTCAGAGCTGCTTGCTTGTTGTCTTAACACTTGCTCACTTTGTACCTACCTGCAAATTTACAACATCCATGCTTGCTATACGAGTTAGTGCAGTCACAAACAGGGTAGCTTGCCTTGCTGGTCAGCAATCATTATATCTTGCAGTACAGCAGTGCGCGACATCAATTTCTCACCTGCATCATGTGCCAGCAGTTTAAGTAGCAAACACGCAGCATATGCAGAAAGTAAGCAGCCATGCCTCAGCAACTTAAGGGACTAGACAACCAGGAAGGGAATTGAAGCGTTTAAGATCTCACTGACATGTGGAGGCAGAGGCTGCAAGTCACTGGCTGAAGAGACCCTTAAGTGAGGGGAGCAAAAATAGCAAGACCAGCATACCAAATTAAGAAGCATAACTTCAAAGGCCACAATGTTTGGATTGTAATGTAAGTCACATGCAAAGTGGCATAGAGCAAATCAGAGTGGAGAGATTAAACCCCAACTCAATGACTTGTATATGAGAAGTGTGTCTAGGTACCAGTGTCCCACAAACCATTACTAGGTAAATGGGATCCATACCGTTGGTACAGGTTTCCACCAAATGATGTTGGGGCTGATAATATTGCAAGTTACATCACGAGGGATGAAGGGGCGATTTTAAACAAAATGCTAGGGAACAAGGAATGAAATTTGAGAATTTGTAAATAAAGTCAAATGATACAAGAAGAATGAAAGGACAAACCTGACCAAGTAGCGCAGTGCCAGTCCCTAGAGTGCGGAAACTCTCTGAGACTTCTGTTTATATCTGTAACTGTAATGTTATGAAGAAGACTGGACTTGAAACATTAGCAGTGTTTCTGCCTCCATAGATGCTGCCAAACCTGAGTTTTCTCAACATGTGCTGTTTTTTGTTTCAGGTTTCCAGCATCTGCAGTATTTTATGCAACTGTATATTTGAATGCAAATGGCGTACAAAACAAAACAGATTAACTGAGAACACAAATTGACATAAATAAGTGCAATCTGGTAACCATTACAGAGACAGGGTTGCAGGATGACATGGATAGGTACCTAAATATTGAAGAGTGTCAAAACATTTAGGTGATAAATGTTTGGAACTCTCTTCCACAAATGGCAGTAGATTCTGGATTAGTTGATAATTTTAAATCTGAGTTAGATACATTTTTGTTAAGCAAAGGTATTAAAGGATATGGGCCAAATGCAGTTATGTGGAGTATATGGAGATCATTCATGATCTTACTGAATGGTGGAACAGCCTCCCAGGTCTGAATGGCCTACTACTGTTCCTAAGCTCCTAAGATAGAGGGATGGCTCTGCTTGCTTATGATGGTGTTAGCTCATTCCTCTCTATTATGCTATGTTATGGAAATCTAGGGAAATAGGGAAAACTATGGAAATAGTTTGGGTGCTGAAATATCATCTAGAGGCCGGTATCCCATCACCTAGTCACCCTTTATTTACACAGGCACAGTGTACTCTGACCAGTTAGCTCAGAGCCAGTGCCTAGAGTGAGGAGGCTCTCTGTTTATGTCTGTCAGCCAGGACTTCCTGATTGGGCTGTTAACCTGGGCCCCTCAGGGAACTCATATTCAATGGGTTCCACATGGCCAACCTTCTTCTAATCACAATGGGTACAGATGAGAAATTAAGAGAAAGAAGTCACTTGTGGACATGGTGTACATCTTCTAACAATAACCCCATGGTACGATGGAGTATAAACAACAAAATAATTGGGGTCTGTCAGAAAGGCAAAGTGACAATCATGGGAGCTTTTAATCTACTTATAGACTAGAAAAAGTAGTCTAGATGAAGAATTTGTAGAATATTTTCAAGATTGTTGCTTACAATAGCATATTCTGGAGCTGACCAGAAATCAAGCTGTACTAAACCTGGTGATCTGCAGTGAGATAGGATTAATTAATTATGTCATGGATAAGGTGTCCCTAGGTAGCAGCAACCTTAATATGATTGAATTTTACATTCAGTTTGAGGAAGAGTAGTGGATCCAAGATGTTTTTTTAAAGATTAAATAAAAACAATTATGCAAAAGAATAATTGAAAGCAAAGCTGATTAAAGCAAATTGGCTAAAAGGTTAAAGAATAGCTCAATAAAAATGCCTTGGCTGACCGTTAAAGTGGTAGTTCAGAATTCACAGAACAGATACATTTCGCCAAATTCTGGGACAAAACCATCATCCATGGTTAACTAAAAAGGTTAAAGGTATTATCAAATTTATAGAAAAATATATAATTGTGCAAAAAACAGGTGACACATCAAAAGATTAGATAATATTAAAAAAAACGCAAAAGGATTTTTGAGAGAAATTAATGAGGGAATAATTAGAGTACAAGAGTATGTCAGCTGAAATATAAAAATGGTACAAATTTCAAAGAGAAAAGTTAAAGTGAACATTGGTCCTTTAGAAAGAGAGTCTGGACAATTGATAATGGAAAATGAACAAATATCAGATGAAATGATATTTGCACTGGTATTCTGCACTAGACTACACTGTAAAAGAGCTGGAAATGTGTTGCTGGAAAAGCGCAGCAGGTCAGGCAGCATCAAGGGAAACGTCGATTCTCCTGTTCCCTGGATGCTGCCTGACCTGCTGCGCTTTTCCAGCAACACATTTCCAGCTCTGATCTCCAGCATCTGCAGACCTCACTTTCTCTACACTGTAAAAGATACAAATAACATCCCAGGAGCAGCTATATACCATGGAATGGAAAGGAGGTAGGAACACAAGAAAATCCTAATCACAAGAGAAGTGCTAACAATTGCTTAGAACCTGATGGACGTCATCCTGGGGTTATAAAAAGATTGGCAAGTAAGACTGTTGATATTAATTTTCCAAAACTTCCTTGATTCAGGTTGGATTGGAAGATAACAAATGTAACTCCTTTACTCAAAAAGGGAGACACTAAGTAGGAATCTACAGACCTGTTAGCTTATAATCTGTCACACCAGAAAATATTAGAGGTTTTAGTAGGGCATTTAGACAAGTTCAGGCTAATCAGATAGAGTCAGCATGTATATGAAAAGGAAATCATAATCATGTTTCACCAACCTGTTGAAGTTCTTTGAGAAAGCAAAGTGCTGTGGATAAAAGAGAAGCAGAGGACATACTGTACTGAAATTTCCATAAGACATTTAATAAAGTATTATATCATATAGTATAAAACCACTGGTGTAGAGAATAGCATATTGACATGGATAGAAAATTGGATGGCTATCAGGATCCAGAGATTGGGAATAACTGAATCTTTTTCAAGTTAGTAGACAAAGCATGGTGTGCAACTGGGATTGGTGCTAGGACCTCAACTGTTTAGAATTTATCTAAATGACTTCGATGAAAACTTGTATATTTGCCAGTTTTGTTGATAATGCAAAAAATGGGCAGGCAAGATCACTTAAGAATGCTACAGAGCAATACAGATAAAGTGAGTCGACAAAGATGTGGCAAATGGAGTATAACATTGAAAAATGTGAAATTATCCATCTTGGCAGGAAGAATTTAAAAAGGAGCATAATATTTAAATTGTGAGAAATTAGAGCACTGTGATACAGAAGAATCTGTGTTCATGAGTTACAAAAGGCTAGTATGCAGGTACTGCAAGTAATTAGGAAAATTAATAGAAGGTAATTGTTAATTGGAAGGGAAATTGAATACAAAATAAAGATGGTTCTGCTTCATTTATACAGAGTATAGCTGAGACCACAAGTACATTACAGTGCACAGTTTTGATCATTTTATTTAAGGAAGGATGTAAATGCATTAGAAGCAGTTTGGAGAAAGTTTACTAAACTGACAACTGGATTGGCATTATGTCTAATTAGGAAAGGTTGAACAAGGTAGGCTTGCAATAGCTGGAATTTAGAAAAGTATCATGTGATTAAAGATCTTGAGGGGGCTTGACCGAGTAGATATGGAGATGTTTCTTCTCATGGGAGAATCTGGAACTAGAGAGTCATTGTTTAAAAACAAAGGTCTTGCACTAAATGAGAAATACCAACTCTCAAAAATGGCAATTACATTTCTAGGACACATAATCCAGGAACATGGCACTACTGTAGATCCACAAACCCAGTGACTTGCCAGCACCGATACATGTAAATGACAAGAAGTGCTTCTTGGGCATGAGAATCAAGTGGAAATATTTATCTCCAATTTAACCAGTCTTACTCATCCCATAAGCAAGCTTTTGAAAAAGGCCAGTGATGGATTTGGAATCAGAAACAAATTGCAGCTCTTCAAAGGATTAAAGAGAAACTACTTCCTACTGATGCTTTTGTATATTACAATCCAGGCTTGATCCTATTGTTACTTTTTACTATTGTAACCTCAGATACATTGCCCACAAGAATTGGAACAGGCCTTATTCAAGTGCAAATGGATGAAACACACACACACACTGGTCTATTTCATGTTAAGAGCTTTGATAGAGACTGATCAGGTGGTGGGAAGCAAGGGAGGAGATTGCAGAGCCATTGGCCTTGATTTTTATGTCCTCTTTGTCTACAGGAGTAGCAGAAGAATGCTGGAGGATAGCAAATGTGGTTCCCTTGTTCAAAAAGGGGAGTAGGGATAACCCTAGTAACTATAGGCCGGTGAGTCTCACTTCTGTTGTGGGCAAAGTCTTAGAGAGAATTGTAAGGGATAGGATTTATGCACATCTGGATAGGAATAATGTGATCAAGGATAGTCAGCATGGTTTTGTGAAGGGCAGGTCGTGCCTCACAAACCTTATTGAATTCTTTGAAAAGGTGACGAAGGAGGTTGATGAGGG
Source organism: Chiloscyllium plagiosum (assembly GCF_004010195.1). Taxonomy (NCBI): domain Eukaryota; kingdom Metazoa; phylum Chordata; class Chondrichthyes; order Orectolobiformes; family Hemiscylliidae; genus Chiloscyllium; species Chiloscyllium plagiosum. The sequence goes on along the minus strand of NC_057745.1, from coordinate 4,729,759 downwards.
GAAAGCAGTAGATGTGGTATATATGGATTTTAGTAAGGCGTTTGATAAGGCTCCCCATGGTAGGCTACTGCAGAAAATACGGAGATATGGCATTGAGGGTGAGTTGGAGGTTTGGATTAGGAATTGGCTGGATGGAAGAAGACAGAGGGTAGTAGTTGATGGCAAAGTTTCTTCATGGAGTGACATCACTAGCGGTGTTCCGCAAGGATCTGTTTTGGGACCATTGCTGTTTGTCATTTTTATAAATGACAAACAGCAATGGTCGTAAAACAAATCCTTGCGGAACACCGCTAGTGACGGCACTCCATGAAGAAACTTTGCCATCAACTACTACCCTCTGTCTTCTTCCATCCAGCCAATTCCTAATCCAAACCTACAACTCAC
>NC_057745.1:4709232-4729135 GCF_004010195.1 Chiloscyllium plagiosum | reverse complement strand
GTATGGAGTCAGCTATTACGAGGGGGCATAGCTTTAAATTAAGGGGGTGGTAGATATAGGACTGAAGTTAGGGTTAGGTTCTTCACTCAGCGAGTCGTAAGTTCATGGAATGCCCTGCCAGCAGCAGTGGTGGACTCTCCCTCTTTATGGGCATTTAAGCGGGCATTGGATAGGTATATGGAGGATAGTGGGTTAGTATAGGTTAGGTGGGCTTGGATCGGCGCAACATCGAGGGCCAAAGGGCCTGTACTGCGCTGTATTCTTCTATGTTCTATGATCAATGTTCAGAAGTAAGCACAACATAGCCAACTGACATCAACATCTGCATATGCTAGGGTCCAGCAGTTATTTTATCAACCATTTTGGCATAATGGGCAATAACTCTGATTTCAGACTTGATACAACGCCTTAGTGTTGAACTCAAACAAACCAGTTTGGGATGTTCAGCTACAGTTCCAAATTGTCTCAATGTGTGACACTCTCAGAATGATGGTGATAATGACAAATAATTATGTTAATGCTTGCAAAGACAATGTAAGGTACCATTAAATGACTAGAATGCTGTAAACCAAGAGAGAAGCTTGGCTGGACATGCAGTAGAATAAGAAGTATGTGATCATGCTTTACCTGATTCTAACAGCTGTAAGATACCAGCCCAGAATGAGCATGTGAACAGAGAGTTCTTAGACAATGCATAAGAGAGCCTTATTTGATAACCTATAGATGTAAGTAAATGAGTGTTACAGAATATAAGAAGTTGAAGAGCCTTGCTTTGAAATAAGGAGCAAGCAGGCTCAGAGACAGGGTGATATGCATGTACCTACAGCCCAAAAAAGGTTTCCAGATAGGCACCTCAATATTTAGGAGCTGTGTTGGCTTAAAGCATGAGATAAAGCTAAGGTTATTTGGTTGCTGGAAGAGGTGTAGCCCCATTTAAGTTGGGTCTTCATTGATAAATGCAGATACAGGCTAGTTAACCATTTCAGGAAAGGGGTTTGTTGTCAGGATACTATAAGATTGGGCTGGGAAGGTTGATAATGATGCATTGAGAAAGAGAAGCTCACATCTTACAATGAAATCAAGAACAGAGCCAAAGGATAAACATTCTATCAAGTGCAATTCACCACAAAGAGTATCAAAATGGCTACAGAGCAGTTGTAAAAATCATCAATTAAGAGGAGGTTGATTTAGTTTGCTTGGCTAAGCAGCTTTAAAGTGCAATAAAAGGGATTGCATGGTAAATATAGTAGTCCTCATTGTACTTAATAGTCATGTACTGTGATCCTTATACTGCTTACACATGCCATGCCATTGTAATACTGTGGCCACAAGCTATGCTAAATAGTATACAGATATCTACTTTGATTATCTTCAACAGCTCAAAATATGATATGGAGACTTTTTATTTCTATTTCTCACCGAGCAAAATAACTCTTGTCTGCAGAAGGGTTCACAATGCCGTCTGATATTGAGAGGGGCCTAATTTCACTAACGTGAGATAACCAAGAAAGGAACCTTGTATTTATACATTGTGTAGAATTCTCTGATTACCAGGTTGGCTTTTTGCAGTTTTGAAAATCCTGACATCAAGCTGAAATGTGAGCTCTGAGCTCCCACTTGCCGACAGCAAGTCTGACAAAGCAATTGGGGGTGACTTCCTAATTGGCTGCATGTCTCTTAGCTTGTTAAGAACAACAAACATCTTTGAGGTCTTGGCAGCCTAACTGGGAGTAGGCACTGCTAGCATGGTGGCACCCTTGCTGGCCTGCCCATTGATAACTTCATCTAGATTGCTCGGTGAATCATCCTGGATTGGACTTGACCTCAAATGTGATCTTTTATTAATATAGTGTCCTCTTTACAGCATTGAGCATCAGGTTCCAATAGGACCCGTGCCCTTCTTATCCACACATGACATCCTCAGTCCCTGGCAAAATGGCAAAACGTTTTTATCCCAAACTGGAACCTCAATAATTTTAATTGCCTGTTCAATTCTATGAAACAGGCAGTCAGTGCACTTCTCAATCCACCCTAGAAAGGTTACCCAGTGGCAGGAATGTATTAAGGATCCATTCTGACCTGGCTTTCCAGGCCATTTTCCAAATGCCCCCACCTCCAAACCTGCCACCACAGAGCTAGGAAAATACAAGTGTGATACAAAATAGAAATATGTTATTTTGTCTAAAATGCTTACATTGTTGTTTGTGTTGCACAAGCTTCCTCCCGCCCCCTAACTTTAACCCTATCAGTATATTCCTTTCTTGCTCATGTACTTCCCCTTAAGCTAAAATAAGTCATACTGAACTCTGTTTCTCCCTCCACAGATGTTTCCAGACCTGTTGAATTTCTCCAGCACTTTATTTTTACTTCATCACCATTGTTTAACTAATACAAGCAATTTGCATGCATTGCAGCAAAGTTGAAATAACAATTGGAATATCCAAATTTGGTCCTACGTTTGGTATGAATGAGAAAGGAAATAAAGAGTAGAAATTCATAAATGCTGAGCTTGGATTCCAGTTTAGCGTCTCTGGCTGAGTGCAATTGAGTTGGAAAATCTAATGCTTTATCGTGTACCAACCAAATCACTAATATATCACTGATTTTTTTTCTTACTGAAATAACAATGGTTCATCAAACCAGTTTAGTGGAAAATATTCCAATGTGTTAATAGAGAAAGGAATTTGCCAACAATGCAGATCAGAATTTCCAAGGTTTGCTTCTTGGCCAATGCTCAGTTGAGCCTACTGGAGTATCAGTCATGGTGCCATTGAAGTCCTCAGCAAACCTTGGGCCAAACTAGGAAATTTAGGCAGGAATTCTGCTTTCAATTGGTCTGTAGTAATTTCAGCTGAAAACGATGCATCCAGGTCCTAGGTACCATCAGAATTAGCCATGGTGACTCTCCATGGTGAAGAATCCTGTCAAATTCATTTCAGTGTAAAGAAGTTGAGATGCTGGAGGACTGGTGAGGCATGACTTAATGAAAGATGGTGCAGAAGTTGGGTGAACAGGGGAAAAGGTATTGAAGAAAGCTTTTAATTTAATAAACTTTCAAACTGTAACTTGTATGTAATTGAAGATTGTAACCTGTACTGCTTCATTTTAAAAGAGAGGATACTAAACAAGTAACTTGGCCAATTTGTTGAGAAATGCAAAAACATTTCTTTATTTTTCAAATTATAACACTTTGCTTTGTATGTGCTTTCAGACTTTTAGAAAATCTGTTGAGGTTTTAAAATATATTTTGCTATTTTTTATGTTACATCAGATCTTCTGATTTAAAAATCATGAAGCTTCTAAAAGAGAATTCAGTCTGCTGTTTCAGTACTTAATTGCCTATTTAGTCCAAATCTTAAGAAATAAGGGTATAAAAGTATTGTACATTGGAAGGTGAGACAATTACCATTTTTATAGTGAAACAAACGTGTGTTTGTTGCATTTTTATTCAGAATTATGAATTTACAGACAATTTTTTTTTAAATCCTGATTTTAATTTCTCATATTGTGATAGGATACTTTTGTGTTATATTTGTCATTGCACTGTATTCAATTGTGCACAGAGGAACCTCGATTATCCAAACGAGATGGGCAGGCGCTATTTCATTCGGATAATTGATGATTCAGTTGACTGATTCAATGCCTTTCCTCTGGGGCTCGGAGTTTTCTGTTGAGTCCACTCCCCATTCAGGAGATGAGGCAGCAGCACCCTGCATGCAAGCCTCCGCCCGCCCCCCAACCCCGTCCAACACCGCCCCCAAGAGTGATGGGGGGAATCATTAAAACATTGAAGAAGCATTTAGATGATCACTTGAAGCATAAGATATAGGAGCAAAAGTAGGCCATTCAGTTCATTGGATTTTCTCCACCATTAAATGAGATCATGGCGGATCTGATAATCCTCAATTCCATTTTCCTGCTTTTTTCCCAATTCTCTCACTAATTAAAAATCAGTGTATGTCAGCCTTGAATAGCCTCAACAGCACGCTTTAGCAAAGAATTCCACAGATTCACAAACCTCTAAGAGAAGAAATTCCTCCTCATCTTCATCTAAAATGTGCAGCCCAAATTCTGAGATTATACCCTCTGGTTCGAGACTCACCCACATTGGGAAACAATCTTTCCACATTTGTCAAGTTCCCTAAGAGTCTCATACCTTTAAATATGATCTCTCATCCTTATAAATTTCAATGAGTGCAAACCGAACTTACAGACAACCCACCTCATGAAACAATTCCTTCATACCTGAGATCAACCTAGTGAACATTTTCTGGAATGTCTCAAATGTCTTTCCTTAGATAAGTGTCCCCAAACTTCACACTATTGTGGGTATAGTATAACTTTGCGTATTTTTAGCAAGAGCTTCCTATGTTTACACTTCATTCCCTTTGAAATAAAGGCCAACATCAAATTTACCTTTCTCATTATCTCCTGAACTTGGATCCTAACATGGGACATGTTTAGTCCCAAATCACACTATACTATAGCTTTCTGTGGTCTTTCTCCACTTAAATCGCTCCACTGTTTATCCTGGTTATGTACCAGTTTTCCAATTCTCTGTCACCTTTCCAAAATCTAAGGATTCTTGGAAGATTACTACCCACGCATTCACTATCTCTGTAGCTACTTCTTTTAATATCCTAGGTTGTATCCATTGGGTCCAGGGAACTTATCAGTCTTTAGCCCCATTATTTTCCTGAATACTTTTCCTCTAGTGATAGTTATTTTCCTTTCTCTTTTTGCCCCTTAATTATTTAATAATTTTGGAATACTATTAGGATGTTGTAACACGGTCTAAAGCAAAATATTTATTCCACTCCTCTGCCATTTCCTGCTTCCCCATTATTATTTCCTTCTCTCCACAAAAGTCTGATTTCCCACCACAGTTGCTGCCAGACCGGCTGAGCTTTTCCAGCAAATTCTGTTCTTGTTTCTGATTTCTAGCATCACAGTTCTTTCAGTTTTTAAACTTCACAGGTAAACTGGCAAGCAGTACCAAAACGGGTATCTCTGGTTTTTCTCCACAGATGTTGCCAGACCTGCTGAGCTTTGCCAGAAATTTCTTTTTTTTTGTACCTATAAAGTTTATTTTCTCCTTCTCCCCCTTTTATTGTTTTTTAAAACTCTCCCCATTCTCAGTCTTACCACTAATGTTTGCCATATGTATGTTTTTTTTTCAATTTGATTCTATTTTTAATTTCCTGGTTAGCCACAGTTTGCTTATCTCTTTCCAAGAATCTTTTTTTCTCAGTCAGATATACCTTTGTTGTGAGCCATTGTTCCTCAACCATTTTTGCTACTGAATTCTTTTCCCAGTCCGTTCCTGCCAGCTCTGCTGTCATTCCTTTGTAATTATCATTATTTAAGTTTCAAACAGTTAGTTTCCAACCCATCTTTCTCCCCTTCAAACTAAATGTTAAAATCTACTATGTTATGGTTACTGTCCAAAGCAATCTTTCACTCTCATCATTTAATAAATCTGTCTCATTGCTCATTACCAGATCCAAAATAGTGTGATCCCTGATTGGATCCACAACACGTTGTTCCAGGAAATTGTCCTGAATATACAGTATAAATTATTTGTGTGACTGCCTCTGCCAATCTGGCTTTCCCAATCTCCATGAAGATTAAAGTCACCCATGATCAATTATTGTATTTTATACATGCCCTCATTATCCCTTGGTTTATTCCCTGTCCCACCATATACCAGTGTTGTCTTCCCCTTATATTTCTTTCCTCCATTCAGAAGAATCTGTACCTTCTGATCCAAGATCATTTCTTACTATCATATTTAATCAATCTCTTATAACAAAGCTATCTAACCACATTTCCTTTCTGTATGTCCTGTGGAAAATTCACAAAGCCCTTAATATTTATTTCCCACATCTGACCTCCTTGTTATTATGTCTATATAATGGGTTTAATATCATACCAAGTAACCTCTATTTGTGCTGTTAACTAGTTTAATTTTTCTGAGCACTACATGCATTCAAGTCACTTTACCATTTCCCCCTTTGACCCTGTTTACTTCTGTTTTCTATGTTTGTACATTCTGTCCCTTCCTGTCCCATTTTGAGTAATGTTATCCAAGTTGGTCCCCTGAGACACTGCATATCCTTGTGCTTTGAAAGTCTACATTTTCCCCTCTCCCAGACGCACTCATTGTCTTTGTCTCGCCCCATCCCCCCCATCCATATCCAGCTTATAATTAGTTTAAAGCCCACTCTGCAGCCCTAGTTAATCAATTCGCCAGGACATTAGTCCCAGCACAGTTCAAATGAAGCTCGTCCCACTAGAATAGCTCCCTTCTACCCAACACTGATGCCAGTGCTCCATGATCTGTAACCCACTGTAACTCTAACCATTCCAATCTTTAAGCTACGCATTTAAATCCTTCATTTTTTACATCTTATGTCAGTTTGCACATGGCTCAGGAGCAATCAAGAATTGTAAAATCCCTACCTTGAAAGTTTGACTTTCTAATTTAGCTCCTAACTTTCAAATTCCTTCAGGAGAACCTCCTTTCTAGTCCTCTCAATGTCATTGGTACCAATATATCTAGTAGTAACTGGATCACCCCGACACTCCCAAGTTCTTCTTAACTCTGAACATAAGTCCATAACCTTGGCAAAGGGCAGGCAACACAGACCCCCACTCACAACTGCGCAGTGAGGTATTTATACCCCTAATTTCTTTCTCCCCTACAACGTTCCTATTTCTTACCCTACTTGAATGGCTTCCTAACCAATGGTGCTGTGTCCAGCAACTTCCACATGCTACAGCAGTAACTGATTACCTGCTATTTCATCGCTATCATATTGATTTAATATATAAAATAATTACTCTAGATTCCTTAGTCTTTATACTTTATTGTAATGCTATTTATATAAAAGAAAATTACTGGTATCAATCTTCTAATTAACCAGCTACTTTTGAGAGGAAAGAAAAACACTGGAGACCTGAAGACCTTACTTTTACTTTAAAGCTTAGAAATATCCACCAATCCTACTCACCAGTCATCATCATTCACTACACTTATGTTATGCTGGGATTCATGAAGGCACTCTGCCACTGGTGTGACTGCAGTAATTCTCTCCATCTATGCCTTTATATGGATAGACCTCTCCATCCATATCTTTTATCATCTGTTATTCGTCTCTCATTCTACGGCATTTCCTTTTACCAGTAGACCTCAGTTAAAGCATCTCTGTCCTTCTTTGTACCTAAGTTGAGTTCCCTTTGAGCTGAATTTCCAGTTCACTCAGTTGACCTTTGTCTCATTTGGTTGAAGCTCTCTTCACTCTGATTGAACACCTTACTGACTGTGTAGTGCAGAAATGTCTTTTAGTATATGAATCTGCTCAGAGACACTTCTTATCTACAGTAATCAGCACCTAATTTTGACAACATAATTAATGCAAACTGCCACGTGTGCAAGACTACTGGCCAAGTATTAAAAATGGGATTAGAGTTGGCAAGTGCTTGATGAGCAATTCTAAAAGGTCCTTTTCATAACTGTAAAACTAAATCTGTGGTTGGCTGCATTCACACAGCAAAAGCGTCTACAGTTTCTTGCCATTAGTAACCAGCTGCCTGAGCTCAATACTACAAATTTACCACTGCCAAAGGTTTCTGTTGTCTTATGAATCATTTGTCTGATTCTCTCTCACTCTCCTGCCATTTCTCCACTAAGTTCCCAGTGGAGCAGCAATCATTGTGGAAAAGCCTTTTAGCACCTTTGTTGTCACCATTCCCGAGTGATGATTGTGCCCAGCTGTTAGTATATAAGATATTTCTGACAAAGAGACTATGCCTATTTGGCTTCCTGGCTTCAATAATTTTCAGAGCCCACCCCTCAAAAAAACCTGTTGAGAATTAGAAGGAGCTTTAGATGTGAATTGAGTGTTAAGTATTAGTGAGATGGAGATTATGGCCTCGGGGATGCTACGAGATAAACAACTGCAATTAGAGTGGAAGCTGATCGAGTAAACAAATTCATACCAAAACAGATGCTTTAATCATTTTAAGAATTGATTCCAAGAAACCAAGGAATTGATTTTTGTCTTGTTTAGTTGGCCAAACCCTGTGTTAATTGGGAAGTTAAATATTTCATAAAGACTGCTTTTGGTTATTTTTCTACTCGACACAGTAGGTAAACTGTCTTAAAGCAGTCACCAGGCCGGTGTTTGTTCAGTATTCATATGGAGGAACTAATTGTCCATGTAGTGCTCCTGTGTTCAAATGAGTTTGACAAGAATTTCAATTCATTTCAATCAATTTAGACCCAGGCAGATTGCAGCAGTTGCTAATATTAATTTTTTCCTTTGCAACATGGACTTCATAAATGTGCTAATGTACTTGCTCACCAGCCAAGGCATTCAGGCACTTCTGTTCAAAGTCTAAGCATATAATCAATAAAAAAGGATTAGGCCAACTGTGAAATTTGTCCTTCATTCATGTTCATGCCTGTGTCAATGAACTCCAAGTATGCGAGTTTCTTTCCTACTATTGAAGAGTGGATTAATTAACAAGGTACTTAATTTGTGATGTAGTTGAACCAATAAACTTGTTTAACGCCTTTTTTAATGGTTTAAGTTGCTTGTATGTTTTATAGGAGACAGAGCAAGCATTAGACTCATGCTTTTATATGGCGCAATTTTCTTCTGACCCAAATCACCATTGGGATGAAATCATTAACATGCAAATGTACCTGGCCAACTCTTTAACAATGACCTATTCTTGAAATGTCGGTGTGATTTTTGAAGATGTACATTTGTCTTCAGCAAAATAACCTAAACTATGCCTTTTATAAATTCTGCTGCTCCATCCTTGCTACTTCCCCTAATGAGGTCTTGACCAAGAGTACTGTGTAATTGCTTTAGACTCTCTTTAATTTTCGAGCTTATTAATCATAAGTAGAGTTATTTAAAATTGCTTATATTAATTTTAGAGTGGAAAACTATTACTGGCTGAGACCAATTAAGAGCAGCTATAATATCCGTGGCTGGCTAATTCTATTGTTATACTTGAGAGTATCATGGTGCTGATATACTTTAGTGCTTGTTGTATGCAATGGGGTATATTAAACGAAATGAGAACATTGATTTAAATATTAAATTAAATGAGATAATGATCTAAAACTAAGCCTAATGGTATTATTTGTCACTTTTAGTTAAGCTTTTATTTGTACACAGCAGTGGTTTAAATAGACTGTATCTTTGCTGTCTTCCCACAAGCTAGACACAAGAATTCAGATCTCTGGAGACATAAGTGATCTTTTGAAGATATTTGTGAATAAAGAAATACTGTTTTTCAATGAACAAGCTGCCTTGCCTTAATCTCACTTAAAGCTTCTTAGTATTTTGAAAGTAAAACCGCAATGGAGTATCATTATAAGTAGCATTAACACAACAAATAAGCAACAATGTCAGGATCTGTAATTGGAACACCTGGATCTCACACCAGTATTGTAGTGCAATGGTCAGTGTGAATATAGCCAGTAAGCACCAGACTATAGCCATTCTGCATGCAGCTAGTTGTCTTGGCAATTTTCAACCCATAAAGTAATTTGTGTTGAAAGGAAAGTAGAAATAGAAACTGTAAACTGTGCTGGTTTGACATCAGCACAATAGTATAAATATGCCATTAAATTCTCATCACCTAAATTAAGCCTCCTATTTAGGCATGTTAATGAAGTATGATTAAAAGAAAGATGAGGCATATCAATATTCAGATTTTATCTTTGACAATGGTTGTTAGACATAAACACTAGTTTGAACAGAAGACTTTGATCCAACTTTGCCACTCTGGATCTTGGTTTTTTTGTACAATATTAAAGGTGGTGCTGTTGGTTTTATATTGAAATCAAGTAAGTAAACTAAAATTAATCCTGAAAGTGAATTGGTTACTGTTGCATCTGAAAGAAATCCATAAAAGAGTAGCTGACATTAATTTTCAGAAAATGTATCTAGCAGTATCATCACTTGGCTTATTTACATAATACTAAATCTTTCACAGTATTGATCATGAGTAGTCTAGACCACAATTGAAATTTTTTTCTGCGAAGATGGAACTATGTTTAACTAAGCTCAGCCCTTGAAGATCACAACACCAGCACTGTATATATGAACTAAACAGGCAAATTCAGACAATAATAATAGCTTGCATGTTAGAAGCTGAATTCTGAATTCATGTGAGAAGAGTGCATCAAGAAATGAATGATACTTTTTTCTCTTTGCTTTCATTTATAAAGATGTTGAATACTTTGAGGCAAAACTTGCTGAATACAAGACTTATATTGATATACCAGAGAAAATTATACAGTTGTTTATTCACTTCCTCAAATTGGTTTCTGCTATGTGCTAGCACAAGTGACTATTTTTATACACTCGAGTAATCGTCAAATTTTTATTGACTACTTTTTAAGGTTAAATTTATAGGGTCAACTATTACATGGATACTACTTTTGAGGGGCTGAAATTCATGCCCGTCAAAATTCACAGTGTATCATTAGCAGAAGCTCAGTTGATCTCTATGCGATGAAAAAAAAGAATTATTGTAATTCTGAAAACCCAGAGCGGAGCAACCAGCAGATTGGAAGATCGGGAGTGGAGCAGAACAACTTGCAGAATGGAAAGCTGACGACCGGCACACTGACTCATAAACATTGATCTGTGAAGAACTAGAGTCAACTTTTACATGAGATGTATGGAAAATTCCAGGTTATTTGGCCAAACATAGGAGGTCAACCTTTACACAAGATCGACCATTACTCAAGTATATATGGTGTTTTTTCATGAAATCTGGGTGTCACTAGCAAAGCCACCATTTGTTACCAACTTCAATTTGTCTTTGAACTGAGTGGTTTCTTAGACAATTTCAGAGAGCAGTTGAGAGTCAACCATATTGCTATGTGTGTGAAACCATATCTGGGCCAGATCTGGTAAGTACTGTACCCATAAATGCAAACAATGCTGAAAATCAAAGAAGAGCCTTCAATACAATTATTTTGCTACACAGTCAGATTCAAAGAAACAAAGCCAATTGCATAATATGAATGACCAGGTTATGTCAATTGTCTGATAAAACCATGGTTGCAAAGTGTTTCATATCAAATCTGAGTTTTTAATGGTGTTTTTACATAGAAGCAAAGAGTCCAAAAGTGAAGAAACTTTGCTGAACTTATTATAAATCCATTATACTGCGACTACGGTTTCTAATTCTGGACACCAGAAGGATGTGAAGGCTTTGTACAGGGTTCAGAACAGATTTACTGGAATTGTTCCAGGGTGGTGCATTGCAGAGGAGTCAGGGTGTTTCCTTAGAGCTATGTAAAATTCTGTAGTGTTTCGATAGATTAAATAGAAACCGTTTCTGATAGCTGAAGAATCGATAATCAGATAGCCCACATTTAATTTCAGTTTCAGTTGATTAGCTAAAGAACAAGAGGTGATACAAGGCAAATCTCCATGCAAGCAGAGATAAGGATTTTCAATGCGCTCCTACCCTGATATTGTAGTGAATGCAGATTAAAAGTAGTGCTCTAAAGAAAATTGGATAAATACTTGGATGTGGAAAGCTAATTTATTTTAAATAAACTAAGAGCCTCAAAGATCCCCATAGAGTATAATGATCGAAAACCATTCATGTTATTTTCCTTTCCTTTTCCTAGATATTTGTTTAATCTGGACCCATGTTGCTATAACTATCAGGTCAATGGCTATCATACAAGTATAGGAATGAGCAGTATAAGCATCATGAATTTCCCACTGCCACTAGTCTGTCATATCAGAAACCATTCCAGTATTTTAAAATGAAGTAGTTTACTTATTACTGCTTTTTATTGTCAATTTTAATTTAATTCAGTCTGGTAATTTATGTCAACTTTCTTAATGTCACTGATGAATTTTCACTTCCTACACTGTATTTCTCTCCTGCGCCCTCCAAATTATTGACGTTTGCTTGGATACAGTTTCACAGGTACTGGATGATCTTTGCAACTTACTCAGCTTGAGCCAGGATAAGGCACTACCACTGAGGCTGTATCCCAATCCTGTTCAATTCATCTTCACAGGGACACTTTTAATGGGGACTTTGCCTGTTTTCTTTTCCTGTGACTCTTTCTAGCCCAGGGATGCTGACCAATTGGAACGTGTGTGTCATTGAGTGAGCACAAGATCAGCAGTGATGTTCCATCTGGTAAAAAAAAGTACCTGTAACATTATTTGAATATCTGAAATCTGCCTGATGGAGAGGCTTCCATTTGTAATGCAATTGGAAAATTCTCCCATCATCTCCCATGCAATCAATGGGAATGACTTCATGCTCCTTAAAACCTGTTCCTTTCCCCATGGCTTTGAAATGTGCTGTAAAAATTTCCAAAAGCAAGCACTTAAACTGGTTAGAATGGAATTTGTTCTCCATGTGTTAATCTGTTAATGTTGTGCAATCGTGTTAAGCATCCATTTCTAAAAAATAACTTTCAAGCAAATGCAATGGACCAGCATTTGATAAAACAGAACAGCAACTGGATAGGTGACTTATTCTTTACTGATATCATTGGTGAAGTCAGGAATTCATTGGGATTTGGGAGGTAAGCCTGCATACTGAAACCATTTTGAAGAACCACAATGTGTTTTTAGATGAGTTTTATTTGATATAACTAGAAAATGTCTGAGTTATTTTTGAGACCACTTTTTATTAAAATTGCTTTGGATGGAATTGGAATGAATCCACTCTTGACATTTACCAAAATATTTTTGCACCAATATACTCTTATTCTTTCTACCAGCCCTTTCCTTTGTAGTTGCACTTTTGTGCCTTTTGACTCTGCAATAATTTGGAGTGGGGATGAACAGGGATTATAGAACTTCTACCCATATTGGATATAACATCAGTGAATTCTGTAATTAAAAATAAAAAGCTGCTGCTGCAGACTTTACAAATGTTGAATATTACCCAGGTTAAATTGATTTAAATTGCTTCGTTATTACATAAGCACATTTGATTTAAATTTTACATACAGTGCTGTAAGGCAATTTGATCAAACACTTTGAGAATGGAAGCATTCAGATATCATTCTCTTTAAAGTTCCTTTCAGAACTTCTAGGATGTTATCTTGTCCTGATGACACCCTGACCAGGAAGCATGCTATGCCCCTAGTTCTAATGTGCCATTAATGATAGGTTAATGTACAGTATAATGTTTTTGGACTATGGGTTCATTACACTTATGCGTGTGAGGGCTTTCCACAGTGTGCACAAGGTCCCAATGCATTATGTCATCTCCTACTCTCTTCATATCACACTCTGATGATCAGTATTCTGAGTGCTGTATTTAAAATAAACTACATGCTGATTCTTAAAACAAAAGTGTGTTTTAATAGTAAAAATTACTTTAATTAGTAGGGTCTTCTAGTCATCTGTGCCTTTGCCAGAGGTGTGTAGCGTGTGAGCATTGTATGAATGTGTCAATGTGCTGAAATTATATATTTTGTCATTTTACCCAGTAAAATTAAACTTGTGAACAGTTGATTAGTTTTGTAAGAGCTCCCTATCAGCTGCAGATATTGCTAGTTTGACTGCAATTAACCATAGCACCCCAAAATTAGGGAGGCAAATAAATCATCCAGAATTTCTCCTCCTTGTCCTATAAAATAAATCAGTTCAACAAAATGCAGGGGCATAGTTGGAAAAATAAATGTGAAGCCCCAGTGGTTGAATATCCTGACAACTCATGACTAAACCCATACTTGTCGAATATCCTATAATGAATCAATGCCTTCAACAAGATAGAAGTCACATAAGAAAATATTTGCTGCTAAGAAGCCAACATAATTTGAGGGATTTATAGAGGCTAAAGAAACTGGAGGTCACCATCAAATTTATGAGAAATACAAGATCATTCAGTCCATGGGACATAATAGCAATCGATGTTTTCGTTTTTCTCTTCTTTGTTGAGTGTAACCTTGTTCTGACCCAGTCATTTCAGTATACATCAGATTATTTGTATGCTTTCATAAAAGCATGTGGAGAAAGATTGTGAAATCAGACAGTGAGGTGGTGTTGAAATGTGACACATTCAGTCTGGGGACAGACCTTGTTCATTTGTAGATAGCAAGTATGTGTGTGGACATCAGTTTATAATATTTTTATTTAACAATTTGTTGGAACAGGAAAGCATATTCAAAATTGCTTTTAAAAAAGGCAAAGATTCTTCTGCATTGTTTTTAGAAGACCATTTGCATGTTTGTTACACCAGCAGTAGGACTTAGCATTTTGCTTTTAAATGTCTCTATGGCTAGTGTAGTGTGTTGTTAGCCTTGAAGTTTAACCTCTATTAGAAAACTCTGTGGGCTGCCAGTAGCCGAAGATTACCCTTTCTCAAGAAAATGAGAACTGACAAGTTGATTTTAAGAAGCTGCTTTGTCACTGTTTACCTAATTTTCAAAGTTGACACAGAAAATTAGTCTGACTGGCACTCACTCTGTGGCCTGCTTTCCAGTCCATTGACTTTCCTATTCCTGCTGACCTCTTCTTATTCCAGTGAATGTCCATGTCTGTATAGCATCGCAACATGTTCTTGCCAAATTCACCTGATTTTTATATTGTTACTGGAGCCTTAAAATACTCACTCCTAAGCTTTCCTTGTTTATCTATTTGTGTTGCAATTGTGTTTGGCATTGAGTAAATTATAAATTAAAGAAACAATTGTGTTGAAAATTTTCTGTTGTGTGAGTAATGCTCAGTAAATTTCTGTTTGGTTCTTCTCAGCATTTGTGACATGTTGAAGTTACAGCAAGGCAGCAGCAATTGTGTCAAATAAGTTGCAAAAGCTGTGATTGAGTTAATCTGCAGGCTTTTAAATCTGTTTTCATATAAAGTACAAAGCGTGTACAAATTACCCATTGTCCAACATGTCTGAGGCAAACTGTTCAGGGCAGCAGGAGGCTGTCAGTGTTTGACTGAGTGCATAACTGCATTTTAAAGGTGGTTTTGGCACCAGGAATCCTGAGAGGACCTGGCAGTGGCCAGTGCTGTCGGAAAGTGCAAGAGTTAGGTAAACAGTGGATATGGTCTTTCGGTAATGAGATGAGTTTGGGAAGATCGTGTGAAAAAATCTGCTAGGATTCACAGAGGCAAACCCTTCATGAAGCTTGCCAAATTGGACATACGTCCACTTTTTGTTAAGGTTCAACTCCTTGTTTCAATTTCCTGAGCTTTGACATATTGATCAGCTCGTGTTTACTGTTTGCTTTAAAACTTTTATGAGTGTTGTTTAATAACAGCACTTTCTTATACCCCACATTTTTGTAAGCATGTTTGGTAAGCTTACGCTTTAAAGAAATTAAACTTCATTTGTTTAGTTGAACTTATTGCATAGCTAATTATTTATTTGTTCTCTCCATCTCTGGAGTTTAATATTGCTTGCTGTGGCAATTTTTAAATTTTTCAATCAAGGACAGTACACACCCTTCACTGTTGTAGCTGATTCATATTTTCCCAGTCTTCAGTTGAGCTCCATTGTAGGTTGTTTCTACAGAGCAACGTCTCCATGATTTGATTGAGACTCAAAATCCCTTATGGGAATTAGCGAACCTGACCCTACTGTTATTTTGAACTTGGCTTTAAATTTCCAGAGGTGAAGAGAATTATTTGGCTGCAAAAGCCATTTTAAACATTGTACTCTTGACTCGTGCTGTTCTCAAATTGCTGTGTTTCCTGTGTGGACCATTAATGCACAGAAAGCTGCTATTCTTGATTTTTTTCAAAGTTACCCAGTCCAGATACTGCATTTGCAAGGAAAGTACTAATTGTGTTTCTTGGGGCTGTCTGCATTACCGTATAAATTGAAGGTAAATTAAGGGACAATTACTTTCATTATGTACTGTGTGCCCTACCACCCCCATTGAGGTAAGATTAAAAACAATCACTTCAAAAAGCTGACTTAGCTGGCGACATTTAAAGTTTTAATTTTCCCTCCCTATGGAGACTGGCCATTTCAAGTTTGTGTACTCAGTAGGAAGTAGTTGTGTTGAATTCAACCAATGAACCTGTCACTGAATGGCTTCATAGGGAGTAATAGTTATCATGCATTTCTAACCTGGATACCAATCGAGGAGTATCAAAGTCAGGAAACTTAGCTACCACCTGTGGTGCACAGCAGTCCTGGAAGTTTCCTGGCTCAAATGGCGAACAGTTACACTTCATGTGGAGCTGATCTCTGACAGCCTACCAGCAATCTATGCTTTCTGTACTTGTTATTTATTTTCTTTTTCTGTGGATAATCTTGCAATTTATTTCATTTATTTATTCTACATTGTGCCAATAAATTGCATTCATAGGGGAAAAGGAAAAATTGCCAGATAATTTGTGAATTCTCAACAAGTGTATCAGTTGTTTCCTAGGGGTTTAAAGAGTATTTTCCTGCTGTTCAATTCCATGACACAGTGCTTGACCAAAGCAACGCACACTGTAAATCCTAGGATTTAAAGAAATGCCACATTTCTACTCCTTTTCACAAGAAGTCTATGTTCTTTATAAGTCATCTCATAATCCAATAGTTAACTAAGGAAAGAGCAAAATATGACAGCTGCTGGAATGTGAACTAAAAACAGAAAATACTAAAACTATTCAGCAGTTTGTCAGGTAATATCTGGGAAGAGAAACAAAGTTTGTATTTCAGGTCGATGAACTTTTACTGTGAGCTTAAATTATCTTCTTTCTTACAGAAGTGCCATAGGGTACCTGACCTGCTAAGTCCCTCAGATTCACAGTAGTTCACAGAAGGAGGCCATTTGGTGCATCCTGTCTGCACTAGTCAACAAAGACCTGACAACGTTAATTCATTTTTCCAGCCTTTGGCCTATACCCCTGGAGGGCAATGCAAGTGAATATCTAAATGGTGCTAAAATGTTACGAGGGTTTCTGACTTCAGACAGTATGTTCCAAACTCCCAACACCCTGTGAGTAAAAAAGAAAATATTCTGAACTCTCCTCTTAGTCTTCTACCTGAAGAAGGGCTTATGCCCGAAACATCGATTCTCCTGCTCCTTGGATGCTGCCTGACCTGCTGCGCTTTTCCAGTCTTCTACCTCCTACCTTAAATCTGTGCCCATTGTTTATTGACCTCCTTACTAATTTAAAAAGTGCCTTCATATCCACCCTGTCTATGGCATTCATAATCATATACACGCTATCCAGTCCCCCTTAACCTTAGCTGTTCTATGGCAAACAATCCCGACTCATCCAATATCTTCTCATGACTCGAACAGTGTTCTAGTAAATCTCTGCACTCTGCAATGCAGTCACGTCCCTCCTATAATGTGATGGCTGTGACTACAGATAATATTACAGTTGGGCCTAACCAGTGTGTTACATAATTTGAGCATGACTTCCTTGCTCTTGTATTCTATGCCTTAGCTAAGAAAGGCACCACGCACACACACCGCACACACACAACATTAGCTACAAACAGCTAAGATCTAGCACCAAGCTGTGCAGAGCTCCATTGAAAACAGTTTTCCAGTTGTAAAAGCATCCCTTTACTGATACCCTCTGTATCCTGCCTGTCAGTCAGTTTTGGGACCAATGTCCCTCTTTACCATGGGCTCTTACATTTTTCACAAGTTTATGGGCGGCACGGTGGCACAGTGGTTAGCACTGCTGCCTCACAGCGCCAGAGACCCGGGTTCAATTCCCGCCTCAGGCGACTGACTGTGTGGAGTTTGCACGTTCTCCCCGTGTCTGCATGGGTTTCCTCCGGGTACTCCGGTTTCCTCCCACCATCCAAAGATGTGCAGGGTCAGGTGAATTGGCCATACTAAATTGCCTATAGTGTTAGGTAAGGGGTAAATGTAGGGGTAGGGGTAGGGCTATGGGTGGGTTTCGCTTCGGCGGGTCGGTGTGGACTTGTTGGGCCGAAGGGCCTGTTTCAACACTGTAATCTAATCTAAAAAAAAATCTAGTAGAAGTGGGAAACCTCATAATCTTTAAAACGTATGTAGATGAGCACTTAAAATATCATCACTTTCAAAGCTATGTGCTGACTGCTGGAAAGTGACATTAATGTCTCTTGATAGGTTGCCATAGATTTAGTGGGGTGTTTGCTGACACCTGCATTTGCAGGCAGTTACGCATGCATGCTAATTCAGACACTGAATTCGGGCGCATGGTACAAGACACTGTGTCATTGCGTAGAATGTACATGTTAATTCATACAAAGGTATTGCAGTGCACATGTGCATTGAAATGTTTGCTTTTGAAATGGGGTTCAGCAATGGAAAGTCAAGACATAGGGAAAAAGGGAGAATTGGGGAGGGAAATGGGAAGCAGTAGGGTGGGAATCTGGAGGGGTAGTGGGGAGTGACTCCTCCCCAAACTCCAACCCCTCTCCTGGCTAACCTCCTTCTCCCAGAACCTAATATCTCCCTATCCCCCTCCCAAGTCCCAAAGTTGTCTGCTCCCCATCTCCCAGGTCTTGATCCCATTCCAATTCCCGTCTCCAGGATCCCTATACTGTCTCTTATTCCCTCTTCACCTGAAAACATTTAAATGTGGGATTTAAAGCAACATGTGCACAAGCACTGATGTGAGCAAATGCAGCCTTTGTTAACAGTCAGATGATGTAAGCAGTCCTTCAGTACATTGGCACCTCATCTCTGGCCAGATAGGATTACAAGGCCAAGATATCTCATACCTCAGCAGCCTGGGATGTATCTCATCCAGCCCTGCAAATTTATTCTCTTGATAGGCTGCCTAACCCTCGAGCAACTATCTTCCCACCCCACCCCCATTAATTTCTTCTAATATTTCATAGTTCTCCACTTTGTTGTTTACACTTGCTTGACATTTTCCATTGCAAAGATTGACACATTCATTGAGGACTGTACCTACATCTTCCAGGTTGACATACACATTTCCTTTTATTCTACTCACCATTGCATTCTCATGCACTCTGTTGGCTTTCATCATTTCCATTTAGTTCCCCATTATATAGCTTGCATTCCTGTAGGAACTCTGCCACCTTGAGCCATTGGTATCTGCCAAAAGCTTTTCTTATTTTCTGAATCTTAACCATTGTATCCCTTGACACCCAAGGTTCTGCACTCTTCAAGGGATCATACTTGCCCCATACTGTCACTCTGACAAATGTTATCTGTGAGTTGTTACCCAGAGTCCACTTGGCCAATTTATAACTTAGTAAAGATATCTTAACTTAGTAAAGTTAGATTTGCCCCTTCTGAGAATTTTTATTCCTTATCCATTTCCATAACTATCCTAAATCTAACTGATCTCTGCCCAGAATGCAAAATGCTCCCTTCCTTTTTCCATTCATTCATGCAATGTGGGCTTCACTGACGAGAAAAGTATTTATTACGCCTCTCTAGTTGCCCTTGAGAAGGTGGTGGTGAACTGCTGCCGTCCATTTGCTGTAGGTGGATAGATAATTAGGGAGAGTGTTCCAGGATTTTGACCCAGTGCCACTGAGGGAACACCATCAAACCAGCAGATAAAGGGGGTGCAGTGATAGTTTGGCGCACTGACCTCTACACCGCTGAAACTAGACGCCAACTTGAAGACACCTCCTCCTACAGCCCCCTCAACCATGACCCCACCCCCATCACCAAACCATCATCTCCCAGACCATACAGAACCTCATCACCTCAGGAGATCTCCCTCCCACAGCTTCCAACCTCATAGTCCGGGAACCCTACACCGTCCGATTCTACTCCCTTCCCACTATCCACAAGCCTGACCACCACGGCCAACCCATTGTCTCAGCCTGTTCCTGCCCCACCGAACCCATCTCCACCTACCTCGATACTGTCCTATGCCTCCTAGTCCAGGAGCTCCCCACATACGTTCGTGACACCACCCACGCCCTCCACCTCCTCCAAGACTTC
>NC_057745.1:4699348-4708732 GCF_004010195.1 Chiloscyllium plagiosum | reverse complement strand
TTCTCGAATGCTGCCTGACCTGCTGTCCTTTTCCAGCACCGCTCTGATCTAAACACTGGTTTCCAGCATCTGCAGTCCTCACTACTGCACACTGAAGGTACGATGAGTGGATTGGAAGGGAACTTGCAAGTTGTGGGGTTTGATTGTCAGCACTCCTCAAGAATTCCTAGCATCTGATGTGCAATTGTAGGCACAGTATTTATATGGCTGGTCCAGTTCAATTTCCAAGTAATGGCAAATCCAAGAATGTTGATACTGGAGAGGAATCACCAATGGTAATGCCATTTAATGTCGAGGGATGATGGTTAGATTTTCTTGTTGGATGTGGCAATTGCCTAGCACTTCTGTTGTGCAAAGGTAGCTTGCCCCTTACCAGCCCAAGCCAGGATCCTGCCCAGTCTTGCTGTGTATATGGACACAAACTGCTTCAGTATCTGAGGTGTCTTGAATGTGGTAAACATTATACAATTATCTGTGAACATTTCCATTCACCTTATGGAGAAGGAAAGGTCATTAATGAACCAGCTAAAGATGATTAGGCCTAGGACACTACTCTGAAGAACTCCTGCGGTGATATCCTGGGGCTGATATAATTGACCACCAACAACAACCATTTTCTTTTGTGGGAAGTATGACTCTGACATGCTGAGTATTGTATCCTCGAATCCCGTTGACTCCAGTTTTGCTAGGGTTCCTTGACACCACGCACAATAAGATGTTACCTTTACATCAAGGGGAATCAATCTTGCTTCACCTCTGGAGTTCAGTCATTTTGTCACTGATTTGACCAAGGTTGAGTGACCTGGTAGAATCCAAACTAAGCATCACTGAGCAGGTTACTCCTTGATAGCACTATTAATGGCCCTTTTCCTCACTTTGCTGATGATCGAGAATAGTCTGATGGGGTGGTAATTAGCCTACCTTGGATTTGTCATACTTTGTGTTCAGAATATACTTGGCAATTTTTCACATCATCAGGTAGATGCTGATATTGTAGCTGCAATTGAACAGCTTGGCTAGGGGCATGGCTAGTGGTGGAGCCCAAGTCTTTAGTACTATTGCTAGAATGTTGTCAGGGTCCAATGCCTATGTAACATCCAGTACCTTCAGCCATTTCTTGATATCATGTGGAACTGAAGTAGTTGAAGACTGGTATCTATGATGCTGCAGATCTCAGGAAAAGACGAAGATGGATCATTTATGTGGCACTTCTTGCTGAAGATGGATTCAAGTATTTCAGCTTTGTCTTTTGCGCTGATGTGAGTAACCTCCTATTAGGTGTTTCACTGTCTATCACCATTCAAGACTGGATGTGGTCAAACTGCAGAACCTGGATCTGTTCCATTAGTTGGGGAATTACTCAGTCATCTATTTTATGTAAAAATGAAATTGAAAGCATGGTCCCTCTAGTCACAGCTGTTACCTCTTTGCTCAATTATTAAATGCTACTGTTATAGCAGTAAAATACTGTTGGTTTAAAAATTGTAAAACTGTCTGTAAATATTACAATATTAACAAGTTAATCAACAGAAACATTATTTTGTCAGGTCGTGGAAATAATTCTATTTATTACTCTGCTACAATGGCATTAAGCACACACTGTTTTGCAAATCCATGCTTGTATCATTTCCAGAGCAAAATCAATGTTATTGAACATTCTTATTTGTCCTGGCTAATTATCAAATGTTGACCATAAGCAGGTGTCATGTGAAATGTGATCATTGCCAATTTGGTATTCTACTGAGAGAAAATAAGGGCTTTTTACTAAAGTAGATTTTTAAGATATTCATTCGAGAAACAGTTGAAATTATGGACTTGCTTGCCATTAATGAGATATACAGGACTAGTTGGCATCAGCTGAGAAATCTCATATGCTCACTATCAAATGCCTTGATCAAAAGTCACAAAGCTGCTAGATTTTGGACACCTTTAGGCTCAGCACTGTTAACCCTGTGGATTTGAAGTGTATTACACTTTCACTTTTAGCTTGATAAAGAGTAACAATGACTAGAACACTGCTGGATTACAGAAGGTTGTTTGGTTACATGTTTGTACAGAACTTGAGTTTTGCTTAAAAGAATGACACATTTTCTTGAAGCTTTTTGACTTCCACTTAGCAGTTCAATTTGCAAGGGAAAACAACCCTTTCATCTGTATGACGAGGGAGAGGTTCTTTTTCCTTTACATTAGTATTTCTTGCAAATTATCTTGAGTACAAGTAAAAGTTTTGACAAAATGTGCCTTTTCAACCAAAACCCAAAATATCTGTTCTAACAATGTACCATTCTCTGGTCATGAAAAATAACAAATATCTATATAGGGATAATTCTATACATATGCAGAACTTTGCTCATCAGCATATAAATAATTGTTACATTTAATTCAAATGTCACAACGTATATAAATTCATTTTTAAACAATTTAATGTTGTCAAAAACAACTGAAATATTAACATGCCAGATGTACTTTTATTGTGATTTAAAACTGAAACATCATAAAACTATCTTGTTGGGGTGTGAAGTGGTGTCCTACAATCTGTTTGGGCCAAGCTGAATTCTGTGTTGCATTAATACAAAGCTGAATAACTTAATTTTGTCACATTCTCTTCAGTGCTCTTATCTTATGTAAATATGCATTTTTGCACAACATAACTCAGTGACACCAGTGATTGTTGTTAATTCAAGTTCACAATGTCCCATTACAGAATTTCATTAGTTTGTTTAAACTGTCAGTACTCTGGGTCAACTTTTATGGTAGTTTATATTTTGCATATTATAACATATAATCTGCTTTGTTTGAAAGCAATACAACAAATACAATTTCCAATAATGTAGTATGTTAATAGAATACAAAATTAAGTGATAAATCAAACCATCTTTAAAATAATGAATTACTTTTTATCCAGTACCAAGCAGAGAGGATATCTTTCTTGTTATATTTTGCTATCAGTCAACAAAATGTGTAAATAAATGACAGTTTATTTTCTCTGAGTTACAGAGTTGCTTAAAATATTCATAAATCATATGGATAAGAATAATTTATGCCTTTTGGCAGCATGAAGTAGAAAAGGTTTCAAAAACCTGCTCACAAAATTAAATAATAAAGGAAATAGGATTAATGTCCTCATTAGACTCACTGACTAACAGTAACCTTGAGGTTTTCTTTTGCAAAAGGTGGGAGGGTAGGCAATATTTTAACTACATATACCAAATAGCAAGCCAGAATGCTTTAAATCATACATAAAATAATTTCTTCTACTTTATACAGTAAGTCTCACCGGCAAAACCTCTTTTAAAAGTTACTGAGCACTGGAGTGTTTGGAATGGCTTTTAAGTCTTGCTTGAAAACACTGATTATATGTACATAATTTGCATTATTAAAACTACTGATTTCACAATCCATGAGAAAGAGATAAGTGCAAAAATGTCATTGCCTTTCCAGCACTATATCACAACTGAACAACTGTAATTCTGAAAGTAACAATGAACCTCCCCCAAATATTTTTTCCTCTATTCTGTTGATTTTCCATTTATCTGTTAAAATACAACATTGTTGTTAGCAGTTTTTAAACATTTCTTTCAGAGTTTCATTTTAAAAAAATGGTAACAGAAAAAATAAGGATTCCTGTTGGGGTACTCAAAGACATTTTGCAAGCCATTTAAACCAGAGAGTTCCATTTCAGACTGTACTGAATTAGCTTCTCTCAGCATTTCTGAGTTGAATAACAGAAAGATCAATTCTTGCTTCTATTTAATGACTCATGCTCAAAAGTGAGGCATGTCAATGCTATTTGAGGAATGGATCTTGCACAATGGCGATGCTGCCTGCAGTTGAATAACCTGTTAACATGTCTTGTAGGTTTAGAAATAAAGAATAATGATTTGGCAAAATTCTGGAGGGCTAGAAGTCTCCATGATAATGCATACCAGCAAGAATGCGTGTCTTTTAGTTTTATTGTATAGAGGCAAGTAACAGGAAAAAATATTGCTATGAAAACTTTTCTTGAAGGTGTGTAAACTAGAACAATCAATTGTGAAAATATGTCCAAAAGTATAAACATACTAAATGCACAAATATATCAGATAATGCACAAATTAACATTATTAGTTACTTAGGAAATAAACAACCTGATTTGCCATTGAACTTGTCGTTGTAAACATTTGCTATCATGAATTTCACTACATTCTGCTAACATAATGTGGTGAAATTCAGCTGCTAACAGCTGAAATAATCCAATTATCTATTCTCTCCCTACCTCAATTGGTGGTGCTCTTTTAATGGCAGTGACCTTGTCAGTCTGTTTTTTTTTAATGTTACTCGCCTATCTAAAGACACATTTTCCTTGCTGAAACCTTTGTCCTTGCCAACACAACTCACCGTATCACTCAAACCACTTCAGTAAAAAAAAATCATGTTGAAGGAGCCCTCTGAGGAACATCTGACATGCCAATTAACAAAATACAACAAAGCCAAATTGTGCTGTGCACCTTACTCCAGAGACAATGACTTGTGACAAAAATTAAGGGGTAGACAGTGAACAAGGACTGTAAAGACAAAATAGACACAGGAGAGGCTTACTGGCATATCTGGTATTTTCTGTTAAATCAAATGCTTCATTTGAATTTCTTTAGAAAAAAAACCCAATCTCAGCATTACACACACTGGGAGTAGATAGGAGAATAACACAGGAAGGAACAATAGCCAAGTGAAGCCACAAAATAAATAACATCACTGTTACCACAAAAACTGAGAAATTATTGCTTGCAAATGGTACAGAATGTATACCAAGGGGCCAATTTTCCAAATTTGCACTAGAGAGGTACTGTAAGAGGCACGTTGGAGGTGGGAGCGGGTTCACCTCATGTGCTGTCTGTATATTTCGTGAATTTACTAATGGGCAGAACAACATGAAGGATATTTCTTCATAAGATTGGCATCTAACCTCCACTTGAGTTCCTTGGAAATAGCAGAGCTGAGATAATATAATGGAGAGTAGATTTGCCTTACCGTTATGGCATGGCATGATAGTGGCCCTAAACAATGCATTGTTCTGAAGGAAGTTTTAATATTTTTTTTTCTTTTTGATTTTGATGCACCTGCTGTATACTTTCAGCAACTGTTTTTATTATATCATTCATTCACCAACTACAGTGAGACCTGAAGTAAGATCATTACCATTTTCAAGTTTCTGGACACCGATTTTTAGGTTAATTATATCAAGATATTAATGTTCTTATCGTAAGTTCCTAACTATAGGTGAAATGAATAAGCTTGTTGGGAATACTGGAGATCTGGTTGATCAAGGTTGTAATCCACCAGCACTATCACTCTGTATTGTAGTTCCAGAATTCTACAATAAAGCTGCCCATTTTCAGGAATCAGCCTCCTTATCCACTGGCAGATGCTTTCCAATTTACATCTTTTCAGTACTGGAGATATCATAGGCTAGCAATGTAGGCCTCATTAAAGCTAGATACAGTTTTAAAATCACATGCTCACTTACAAGTCGGATTGTCAGCCAGACAATCCAACATTTAATTTACTTTCAATCTATGTAACCTATATTCTAATGACCTTGTTACCCCTTGGGGACCATCTCTCGACCCTTCTCCCAAGGACTGACATCCACTTCCCTTGAAACATCCGAAACATAGGGCTGACAACTCCCCATCCCAGGACCTGACACTCCAGAGATTACATCCCTGCATTGATCGACTCTGGAAACCCCTCACTGCCGGACTCACCCTGACATCGGTATCTCTTCAACTCTACCAGACTCGATCCCTGCCTCCCCCAACTGCCCGTCAAACATGATCCCCACAGAGCACCACCACTGAACCAGACCTCCGAATTCCCCACTCGACTACTGGACCGGACCTCACATTCAAGCCCGAGACATAACCATCAATTTCCCTCTGCCCACTGAACAGACTGGACTCAACCCTTCTCTACCCAACCGGACACTTAACCTCACTACTCCACTCAAAACCAGATTTCTCCAGCTTACCCTGACTTACTGTAAACACTTTCCTGCCTCTTGGCACCTTACCCCCACCCTAGGTGGCATCTTATTTACCTACTAATTTGGCACCCAACCTTCTCAGCACCATTATATCACACTTATGTACTTACCCTTTGACAGCAGCTGTCAAAGTGGCAGGCTACACCATTACATTTCAGATTATGTCAGCTCATTGCTATGAAAAGAGGGCCTTCCTCATACAGTTCTATGTAGTGAAAGGACTGTCAGAATGAATTACACCTCTGCATTTCTGATGGAGACCGGAGCAGAATTTCCTCTCAGAAATGTGGAGCTTCCTTCTTTCCTAGAAAAAAAGGCTGTATGACAATCTGCATGGGATCACCACTCACTAGAAAACCTGGTCAACAGATACACAGTTCAAAAACAAGGGAGTCATGGTGCACATCGAATGTTTTATAATTCATCTTCAACTAAAGTACCTTGTTCAATTCTGCGCACCACATTTGCACTTCTGAAGAGAAAGCTTACAAAGCAACAACAAAAGGGTGGGATACTGAGATTAGCAAAATTCCACTTCAACAGTGTCAGCATAGATTCAATGAGACAAATGGCTTCCTTTTATGATGCAACCATTCAATCATTCCATGGATCTTTGCTCAAAACACCCAATTTACTTATGCCATCTGAATTCCTGCACAAAGCTACACGCATTTAATGTATTTCCTCATTTTTAAATTTATGTCCATCCATAATTTTACTTTTCTACAATTCAAGAGGAATGGCTAATGTCTTAAACATACTCTTCTGAAGCTTGGATAGTTTATTGTAAGGACAGCATCTTTTTACTTCTTGTTCTTTAAGACCTGTGGACTGCAATGAGGAAGTACTATTTCTAACAACAGGGTTTTACCAAGATAAGACAATAAGACCACAAGACATAGGAGTGGAAGTAAGGCCATTTAATCATGGCTGATTGGCATTAACTGCACTCTCCCCGTATCCCTTAATTCCTTGCGAGATCAAGAATTTTTCAATCTCTGCCTTGGAGACATTTAACATCCTGGCCTCCACCGCGCTCCGTTGCAATGAATTCTATAGGCCCACCACTCTCTGGCTGAAGAACTGTTTCCTTATTTCCTTTCTACATTGACCTCCTCTAATTTTAAGGCTGTGCCCACGGATCCTAGTCTCCCCACCTAATGGAAACAACTTCCCAGCATCCATCTTTTCCAAGCCATGCATTATCTTGTAAGTTTCTATTAGATCTCCCCTCAACTTTCTAAACTCTAATGAATACAATCCCAGGATCCTCAGCCGTTCATTGTATGTTAAGCCTACCATTCCAGGGATCATCCTAGTGAATCTCCACTGGACATGCGCCAGTGCCAGTATGTCCTTCCTGAGGTGTGGGACCCAAAATTGGACACAGAATTCTAAATGGGGCCTAACTAGAGCTTCACAAAGTCTCAGAAACACATCACTACTTTAATATTCCAACCTCGAGGTAAATGACAACATTACATTGCTTTCTTAAACACGGACTCAACCTGCAAGTTAACCTTTAAAGAATCCTGGACTAGCACTCCCAGATGCCTTTGTACTTCAGCTTTATGAATTTTCTCAGCGTGTAGAAAATAGTCCCTGCCTGTATTCTTTTTTCCAAAGTACAAAACCTCACATTTGCTCACGTTGAATTTCACCAGCTATTTCCTGGACCACTCTCCTAAACTGTCTAAATCTTTCTGCAGCTGCCTCAACTCCTCAATACTACCTGCCTGTCCACCTAACTTCGTATCATCGACAACTTCGCTAGAATGCCCCCAGTCCCTTCATCCAGATCATTAATATATAAAGTGAACAGCTGCGGCCCCAACACTGAACCCTGTGGGACACCACTTGTCATCAGCTGCCATTCCGAAAAAGAACCTTTTATCCCAACTCTCTGCCTTCCCAATCCATGCCAGTAGCTCACCTCAAACACCATTGGCCCTCACCTTACTCAGCAGCCTCCCGTGAGGTACCTTATCAAAGGCCTTTTGGAAGTCTAGATAGATAACATCCATTGGGTTTTCCTAGTCCAACCTACTTGTTACCACTTCAAAGAATTCTTGCATTTCCAAGAATTTAGAAATCTCATCCTTAATGATGGATTCTAGAGTTTTACCAAAAACCGAGGTTAGGCTAATAGGCCTATAGTTTTCTAACTTTTGGCTTGATCCTTTTTTGAACAAGGGAGTTTCAACAATGATTTTCCAATCATCTGGGACTTTCCCTGACTCCAATGATTTTTGAAAGGTCACAGTCAGCGCCTCCACTATTTCCTCAGCCACCTCTCTCAGACCTCTAGAATGTAGCCCATCTGGGCCAAGAGATTTATCAATTTTTAGACCTTTTAGCTTTCCTAGCCCTTTCTCTTTTGTATTGATGACCATACTCAACTCTGCCCCCTGACTCTCTTTAATTGTTGGGATATTACTAATGACCTCCACTGTGAAGACAGATGCAAATTACTTATTAAGTTCTTCAGCTGTTTCCTTTTCTTCCATTACTAGCCCTCCTGCATCAATTTAGAGCAGCCCAATGTCTACTTTTGCCTCTCATTTGTTTCTTATGTATTGAACTTTTACTATAATTTCTAATATTATTGGCTAGCCTACTTTCATATTTAATCCTCTCCTTCTTTATTTTTCTCTTTGTTATCATCTGTTTTTGTAGCTTTCCCAATCTTCTGATTTCCCAGTGCTCTTCAGCCCATACTACCTCTAAAGGCAGATCCCCCTCGAACTGCCTTTCTGCAGCTGTTATACCATTTCTAATTAGCAACACCAGGAGGGGGGGAAGCGTTGCTAATTAGAAATGGTATAACAGCTGCAGAAAAGCAGTTCGAGGGGGATCTGCCTTTAGAGGTAGTATGGGCTGAAGTCAGAAATAGGAAAGGTGCAGTCACCTTGTTGGGTGTTTACTATAGGCCCCCCAAAAGCAGCAGAGATGTGGAGAAACAGATTGGGAAACAGATTTTGGAAAGGTGCAGAAGCCACAGGGTAGTAGTCATGGGCGATTTCAACTTCCCAAATATTGATTGGAAGCTCTTTAGATCAAGTAGATTGGATGGGGTGGTGTTTGTGCAGCGTGTCCAGGAAGCTTTTCTAACTCAGTATGTAGATTGTCCGACCAAAGGGGAGGCCATATTGGATTTGGTACTTGGTAATGAACCGGGACAAATGATGGGCTTGTTAGTGGGTGAACATTTTGGTGATGGTGACCACAATTCTGTGACTTTCACCTTGGTGATGGAGAGAGATAGGTGCGTGCAACAGGGTAGGTTTTACAATTGGGGAAGGATAATTACGATGCTGTGATACAGGATCTGAGGAGCATAAGTTGGGAGCAGAGGCTGTCGG